>NC_056735.1:1733584305-1733604305 GCF_019279795.1 Protopterus annectens | reverse complement strand
CGCCTATAATGCCGGGATAATTGTCTTCAATCTATCAGCAAAAATACTCATAAACATTTTTTAATCAACATTAAGTAATGAGATGGGTCGATATGAAGAACATCTAGTTGGATCTTTATTAGGTTTTAAAATTGGTGAAATAAATGTATATTGCCAAGATGGGGGTTATTAACTCAGTTTGGGCCAGAATAAAACCTTATGTATTAATGAATATGTAGTTTTAGAAAGGATTTTATATATCTCTGGTATAATACCATCATTACCCGGTGCTTTGTTTGATTTAAGCTTATTTATTTGTGTAATAACTTCTGTATATGAAATTCTCTTGTCCAATAGTTTAATCTGTTGTTTATTGCTTTTATTCATGTTTGTGGTTATAAACTCCTTTATTTTATCTTTAGGTTCCATGTTAATGTTGTTATGGTTAATCTTGTGAAAGTGATTTCTAAATTCATCCAGTATTTCTGGTATACTAGAAACATTCTTCTTTTTCCTTAGAGAAAAGATTTCTTTGATATGGTTTTGTTTATTCAATCTTTTTGTTTTATTTTTAAGTCTATGTAAGTATTTGGGGCTTATTGAATAAGACAAAAACTTGTATTTCTCTAAAGTTATTTTAACTTTATGAGTTAAAAGTTCTTTGTATTTCTCATTTAGCTTGTTTATTTCTTCAATAACTTTCTTGTCCATAATATTTTCTTTATTATTATGTTTATAAGAGTCTAGTTTACTTTGAATATCTAACAATTCCTTATCCCAAGATTTCCTTTTATTATTATACCATCTGATACTTTGTCCATATAGATATGATTTTAAGGCATCCCAAACATAGACAATGGAGACTTCAGGAGTATTATTTATGTCTAGAAAATGTTGTACTTCTGAAAGTATATATTCTTTATAGTCTTTTAGCTGAGTTAAGTATGCTGGTATCCTTTTGATCTGAACATTATGAGTATTTTTTATCATGAATTCAAAAATTGAGTTATGATCAGATATAGGACATGAAATGATTTTGGAATTAATTAAATCTGTTACCATCTGGTTAGAAATAAAGACCCTATCTATTTTTGAATAAGTTTTGTATCTGTTAGAAAAAAGGTGTATGGTAATGATTTTGACTCTATCTGATTATTAATATCATTCAAATGATAAGAATTAGCAAAATCATTTAAATGTTTTGCATTAGATGTAATTCTTCTTTTCTTTATAGTGGTAGTATCACTTTCATGTAGTATACAATTAAAATCACCAGCTAAAATAATATCCCCTATAGAGAATGATATGATCTTATCAATATGATGTTTCACTGTATTAATACCAATTCCAGGTATCCAATATACATTAATTAAAGTGTAAGTCTTCCCATTAATTTGTATTGTAACCATACAAAACATTCCTTTGTCATCCTGATAAGACTTAATGGTTTTAGGAATGGGCATACTTTTATTCCATAAAATAGCCACTCCTCTTTTTTCTGAGTGTGCTCTGAACTAACCAATGCTGTATACTTATTAGTGGCTAGTTTATCAATATCTTTTTTCAAGAGATGGGTTTCTTGCTGGAAGACTAGATTGGCCTTGTGTAGATTAATATATCTTATTAGGCTTGTTCTTTTACATGGATTATTCAATCCATTAATGTTTAAAGAAATTCCTTTTAAAGATGTCATTTGGCATTTTTAAAACTCAAGAATCTTATGATCGAAATAACAAATAACAAGATAAATAATGTTACATCTCCTCTTTTAGGTGTACCTTTAAATATAGCTGTATTTATTAAATCTCTTATGGGATTCTGTATAGGATTCAATTTTGTTTGTAGTGACAATGAGTGTACAAAATATATTGTGGATGTCAAAACTATATACATATAACAATGAACAAGTGAAAATAATGTAAGGATTAAACCTTGCATCCAGTTGAAAACTCCAACTTAGAGTAGTATTTACTACTCAAGTTAACCCCTACCCTAAGCAGCAGTACCTCAGCTACCACCTTATCAATTTAATACTAGTTATATTTAACTGAGGTTAACAGTTTTCAATTCAATTATCTATCAAGACAAAACTACACATTTAGTAAAACAGCATCATATAAACTAAAATAAACTTTTTTAAAACTGTTCATACTATTATATAGATCTATGTAATATATAACACTTGTATTCTAATAGCATTCAAATAATCTTAATGTTAGAAATCAAGAGGAGAGAAAATTATGTTCTAACATTCATTTAAATCAAAACTTTGGCTAATATGATTCAGACATTACATGCATTATGATGCATCTATTTTCTGTTATGTGAATTCTATCAACAGCTTCCAAAAATCTTGAATTGTTTGTATATGAGCATTTACTTAAACTCATTATTGTCAATAGAGTAAAATATTGTATTCATAAAAATTATTATAAATCATATTGCATAGTTATGCAGATTCTCAGAAACACCTGCTATTACTAAAAAAAAAAAAGCCATCACACACATAAACACAGACACACACATACATATACACACACACATATACACACACTCACACACACACACCCACACCCACACACACACACACACACACACTCACACACACATACATATACACATACACATATATACATACACACACACACACACATATGTATATATATATATATATATATATATATATATATATATATATATCTGATCTCACTGAGTTGTGTCTTTGTAGAGCACTATCCTACTTGCTGTCCCTAGAATAAATCTGTCTGCTTTATACAAAATAATGCACAGCAAACACATATTAGTAACCAGATTTTACAATCATGCTAACCTACTGCTTTAAAATATATCACATGACATTTCTTCCAGAATAGAGTTATAAGATTATTTATGCTTGTCAATCAGATGAATTAAATGAGTTATAGTAAAGTATATGTTTGGGACACAAGTTTTTAACACAGATTATTATGCTACTGTTAAGTAGATTTTCAAAACATCTAAATAAATGTTTCATTTTCTATGCCTTCTAAAATAAGATATTTACTTGCTACAAGAAACTACATCATTTAAACTCATCATAACTGACATATTTTATGAATAGAGTATTTTTCCTGAATCTGTGGTGTGTCAGTGTGATAACCTTGTCAATGTTTATACTAACTGCTTTCAGTTTCTCTGTGAAAATTCTGTGAGTGAAGCTTCTGAGGAAACTCATGGACACTGTGCATGAGACAGCCCACATCCCAGATTGTCTCCTTAACATTTTGGAAACTTATTAAAACTTGTGGCAAACATTCATTTTGTCAATAGAGTAAAATATTGTATTCATAGAAATTATTATAAATCATATTGGATAGTTATGCAGATTCTCAGAAAAAAGCCATCACACTACACACACACACATACATACATACACACACACACACACACACACACACACACACACATATATATATATATATATATATATATATATATATATATATATATATATATATGATCTCACTGAGTTGTGTCTTTGTAGAGCACTATCCTACTTGCTGTCCCTAGAATAAATCTGTCTGCTTTATACAAAATAATGCACAGCAAACACATATTGGTAACCAGATTTTACAATCATGCTAACCTACTGCTTTAAAATATATCACATGACATTTCTTCCAGAATAGAGTTATAAGATTATTTATGCTTGTCAATCAGATGAATTAAATGAGTTATAGTAAAGTATATGTTTGGAACACAAATTTTTAACATAGATTGTTATGCTGCTGTTAAGTAGATTTTCAAAAACATTTAAATAAATGTTTCATTTTTAATGCCTTCTAAAATAAGACATTTACTTACTACAAGAAACTACATCATTTAAACTCATTATAACTGACATATTTTATGAACAGAGTATTTTTCCTGAATCTGTGGTGTGTCAGTGTGATAACCTTGTCAATGTTTATACTAACTGCTTTCAGTTTCTCTGTGAGAATTCTGTGATTTGAAGATTCTGAGGTAACTCAAAGACACTGTGCATGAGACAACCCACATCCCAGATTGTCTCTCTTAACATTTTGGCGGGAAACTTATTAAAAACTAGTGACAAACATTCATTTAGCAGTGTAAATGCATCTAAACATGACAGAACCTCCACAATGTATTCCACAGATCATCACAGCCTCTATGCAAGTGAAATTAAACTCAAAATTACCAACAAGCAATAAAACTCAGCATTCTTCTCCCAACTCAATTTTCATACAAATCCTATTATTCACTGTGCCCACACAGTCAAAAGCATTTCTATATATTAATAAAGAAAAGAAAAGAGAGTAGAAAATAAAAGGGAGTGAGGCAAAAATAAAAAAATGTAAGAGAAAGCTGTAAGAAGTATATACAATGGAATGTTACTTACTGTTTATATTAATAGAGTTAAAAATAAAACATATTATTTACTCTTATTTAGTTCTGATTATTATTAGTTAAAGCATGACAGATTATTTACAAACAAGCATAAGCAGTATAATCAAGAAAGTATAATTAGAAATAGCATTTGAAGAACTTATAAACTTTTACAAGAAATAAATATGTTATTATTCTATTAATGATATTTTCATTACTGTTCTCTCCCTGCCCTCCCCCACCCTTTACCCACTACATAATCTAAATAAAATGTCATTGTTTAAACAAAGAAAATAATAAAAGAAGGAAAAAAAAAGGTAAAGATAAAAAATGTATCAAATTACTAACCTTACTTTTTTCAGAAAGAGAAACAAATCGAGTCACAGCCTGCCATTAAATCCTCAGGCATTTTGACTGGTTATGAAACAAAACATTTCTTTGCACATAGAGAATAACTTTGATTAAATCTTTTCCAAAATATTTGTGGCTTTCTGGAAATGTAGGAACTATATTCAAAAAGATTAATAATGAACTAAAATGATGAGAGAGAAAAAAAACATATAACAAATCATTTGTTTTTTAGTCTCTTCTTCTTCTCTGAAGTCTTCCAGGAAGCTTCAGTTGCCAATCTCTTTAATGAAGAACTAGCCCATTCCATTTCTTCTATTTTATCCAAAATCCTTTTTTCTTTGACAAACAGTAAAGCAGAGTCTAAATCATCAAAGACCTTAGGACCATCAGGAAGGAAGATTTTAAGCTTGGCAGGAAACAGAAGGTTTGTTTTAAACTGTGCTTTTTTAAGCTCCCTTATTAGTGGCAGAAAACTTTTCTTTTAGCAATTACCATGGAAGAATAGTCATTGTCAAAACGCACAGTTGTCTCATTAAACTTAACAGGAGCTTTAGCCCAAGCAGATTTAAGAACCATCTCTTTATCAAAAGATGATAGAAATCTAACTATAACTGATCTAGGATAGTTTTTGTTAGAGTTAGTATTAGCTATAGATCTATGTGCTCTTTCGATACCAAAAGAGAATGCTTCTGGTAAATCTAAAGTTTTAGGGAGCCATGTTGTTAAAAAGAAGTAATATTGTTACCTTCAATATTTTCTGGCAGTCCAAAATGCTAATGTTATTGCCTAGATCTATTTTCCAGGTCATCCAGCTTTGTTTGTAAATGTGTATTTTGTTTCAGCAGAAACTCAATGTTGATTCCTCTTCTTGTATTTTATTTTCCATGTCATTCACAGCTTCTTCTATGCCTGTCATCTGGATCTTCTGTTGTTGCAGGTCCATATGTAACAAGTCTATTTGTTTTGTAGTTTTTCTATGAAAGTGTCTATTTTAGTATCCATTTTATCCATCTTAGCAGTAAGTTGCTGGACTATAATTATCAGAGACTGAAGTTCTTTCTTGATGCTGGACTCTTGAGAATTTGTCTTACTGGAACTCATTTCAGACTGATAAACTGACAGGAAAATTTCCAAAGTAATTTCTGACAGGAATATTATTAAGATTTCCTTTCTTTTTTAGATATAGTTCAAGAACTATATAAAACAAACATATTTAGAAAGAAAATTACTTCAAGAATTATTTTTTTAAGTAATTAATTCCTGTCAATGTAATGAAATTGGTGGAGCTGAAGAAATCTGCTGCTATCCTGTGTTCATCCTTGGCCACGCCCCCAAAAATCATCTACATCTTTTATAGCAAACATGACTATAAAATGAAACATTACTCCACAATAAGTAAAATACAACATCCACTGATAATCTTCTAAAAGTTTTAGTATATTATCCTAGTATTAATTAAAGGTGCATGGCATTCCTTCATCCTAACCTTACTCTTAAATGTTCTTGATCTTTCTACTGATAGAATAAAGTTTCACAACTTACACTGGTTGACATTACATTGTAAATGTGCATATAGTCAAAATAGTGAATATTTAATAATACAAGAATCAAAAATATTGTAGAAAGCATTATTCGTACAGATTTTGATAATGCTTTTCCTGCATACGTTTACTTCAGGTACTCCCTGTGTTATTAATATGTAGTTGCTTGGTACAAAATAGTACAAAGGATCCATAAAGATAATTATCATATAATATAAATAACTCCAGACACAACTATAAATTAACCATGTAGAATAAAATAAAATACTTTACCTTTTCAATGAAAGCTCAATAAACCCCAGTGAAGAAGCAACAAAAAACATAGAACTAAAATGGCCACTCCTGGTTGGTGGCTGGCTACAAGAATTACTGCTTCTAAAGTAATTTGGAAATACAAAGCTGATATAAGTATATATATTTTTTGCTCTAACTGTCTCAGTGATATTTAACAATCCTGTGCTGCTCTTAAGTTGTAATTTTTAACAATATTCTGCAACAGCTGTGTTTTATGAACATACCTCAGGGTAAGTTCCAAGGCTTTTTTACTCATCTTTACTTCTGTTCTGATTCAGTCTCCATTTTTATTTAGGTGTGAAATACTGGTCAATAGTTCTTTGTGTTTCTATCTGTTTAGCCTGAGGGTTTAACTTTAGAAAAGCCTTTCATCTTAATGGTATAAAGGAATTAATTCTGTAAATTACTGCTCTTTTGTGCCTTTACCTGTGGCTGGCTACAAGAATTACTGCTTCTAAAGCCATTTGGAAATACAAAGCTGATATAAGTATATATTTTTTGCTCTAACTGTTTCAGTGATATTTAACAATCCTGTGATGCTCTTAGTTTGTAGTTTTTAACAGTATTCTCCAATAGCTGTGTTTTGTAAACATATTGCAGGGTTAAGTTCCAATACATACATACATACATACATACATACATACAAATATTTCAAGCATGGGCATACATGTCCTTCTAGTTTGCCAATATACCAAAACACTTGTTCCCATAATACGTATTCAGGATGTTCTTACAAATATCTAAACTAGTCCTTACTTTAATGCAATTTGGTAGTTTATTCCATGCATCAGCTACTCAGTCAGAGAACCAGTTATTACACTTCTCATTCCTATAGAATCTTCTGCACAGGTTGTCTGATGAGTCTCTATTTACTTTTTGATAACCCCAAACATTTCCAGGGGTAGTTGTCCCTAAATGCCCTATATACCTGAATAAGATCTCCTCTTAGACATCTGTAAGAGACACTGTACAAGTTCAAATATATTAGTCTTTCATAGTAACTTAGATTTTCACATCCATAGACGCCCTTGGTGTATTTCTGCTGAACTCTTTCCAGTTTACTCATGCTTGTCTCCTTATAAGGTTTCCATATTGTTATTCAATACTCAAGTTTGGGTCTAAAGTAACTAACAAACAATGAATTCATTATTTTTAATTTCCTAAACTTTATAAATATTTTTATACAACTTATAGTTCTATAATTATCATTAACCAATTGGTTGATATGATTAGAAAAACTCATAGCTAAATCTACACATATAACCAGGTTCTTAAATGAGTCTACAGTTTCAATCACAGTGTGCTATATTAAATATGCACCTTTCAGTTTATGTCTCCCAAATCTCATATGCTTACTTTTTGATGTATTTATCAGCATATTATTCTCCTGTGTCCAAATGGTCAATTTAGTCAAGTTACTTTGCAGACATGCTTTATCTGTAACACTTGTAATCAGTTTACCTAATTTCAGGTCCTCTGTGTATAGACTGTAGAACACCTCAGATGAAAAAGGTCTGAAAGATACAATCTAAACAAGTAAAGGCCTAGGACAGATCCCTGTGGGACACCCTGACTTTAACCAAGGATTTCACCTGTCCAGTTGCTGTATGATACTTACCATGTCCTATTTGTAAGCCATGCAGCTATCCATCTTATCAAGAGTACATCAATACCTAGTTGTACTAATTTATTGATCAGTGTTTTGTGTATGACCCTGTCAAATGCTGAAGTTAAGTCTATATAAGTTACATAACAGCACAATTTTTCATTCATAGCCATTATTATATTGTTATAGAACATCATATTACAGGTGGTAAAAGATCTACTTTCAACATCTGTATGCTGATATATGGTTTCTATTCCCAACCTATCCAGTTCTGACAATAACTTATCCAATATTACCTTCTCCATTAATTTTCCACAACAGGAAAGTAGACTTAAGAGTCTATATGATTCTGGGTTTGTCCTACTCCCCTTACTCTTAAAGACAGGTTTAATAAGTGCATATCTCCAACCTTGAGGAATCTCTCCATAGTTATATGAGCTAGTGAATAATAGATATAATGGTAGTATAAGTTCTTGCTTAAGTGTTCTCAGGTCATTGTTACTAATTCCATCTCTTTCCTGCACTTTGTTTGGATCCAGTTTGTGCAGTTCTTTTTTGATATAATCTAATTTGATTCCAGTATCTGGGGTTACCTGGATGTCACAGAAAAGAGAAAACACCACTGGGGTAAAGTACCTCCAAGCAAAAACTGTCCAGAACCAAATATAAAAGAATGGCAGGTACTCCACAACAATCGAAGCAAACCACTGAATATGTCTTAAAATATATTATTTATTCCACAAAGTAAGTACTTTCGCGTCCCCAAGGACACTTCTTCACACTTAAAACAGTAACAAAGCACTCCAGATCATTTTAAATATAGCATCACTTCTATCAAAGACCAATAAAATGCCTATTAAAAAACACATGATAAAAACTCTTAAAGTCACAATTCTACTATAATACTAATCTACATGCATATAAATAGCTTGTGGTAATAATATATTTATATGTACATACATATGTGTAAAAAAGGGGGTTGGGGACAAAATGCATAAGAATCATACATCATACAAAATTATGAAAAACCTTATTAATGGCATATTAAATATAACTTATTCTTCAGTTTCTCAAACACACACTAAATATAAGTAGCTCTATATACAAAAAAACTACTTCCAATAAATAACACATTCCTACTTGTGGAGAACATAATAGCCAAAAAACAAATATGATATAATAAAAAGGAAACATATATACATTCTTTGCAAATACATATATGCAACATATATACAATAATGCATGTTTCTTGCATGTTTTAAAGCTCAATCAAGCAAAAATGGTTTCAATGAAACTCTATCATTCAAACCATGTCCCCTATCCGCACTTAACCTAACTATCCACTTCCCTTTCTCTTTCTCTGTATAATTGCTAATGTTGCCTAGCCTCTCTGTAGCATGTATAGATTCTAATACTAAAAACTTAAAACTATGAGTTGTATCATTCTGTAGAACATGTTTGATGATTGCATTCCCTTCATTCTCCCTGCTAATAGCATAAACGTGTTCTCTTACCCTTTCTCTAAGTGTCCTGTTTGTCTTCCCTACATAGAAACTACTACATTTTTGACACATAGCCAGATAAACCACATTCCTTGACATACAATCTGTGTAATGATTAAATTCATACCTAATATGTGTATCTGGATGTACAAAGAAGTTCTTATTAGCTATGAAACTACATTGATTGCAATTATGACATGAAAAAGTTCCCTTCCTTGAAGAATATAATTTCTTATTACCATTGTTTTCATAACATAGGATCCTTTTAATGATTTTGTGTTCCTATAGCTAAAACTGGGGCATGTACCTACTATTTCCTTTATGTGTTCATCTAGTAGCACCTGGATGTCACTAGGACAACTTATCACCTCTTTTGTGGAGCCAAACTGCTTTGCATAATATTTTGTAAATATATCTTTGATCTCTTGCCTGAGAATAAATTTTAAAATCTGCACACAGTTTATCAATTTGTGTGTCTTTACTCCTTCCACATCTTATGTGTCTATAAAAAGGTTTTCTATTATGCTCAATATCTTTATATAAATTTTCTTCAAATTTTTTTTGATCTTGTCTCACACTATGCTTAATCTGTTTGTCCGAGTAAGTTTTCAAAGTTGTAGTTCGACTTCTCTTCCATTTCCTATATTTTGTGTCTCTAACCTTAATCAGATATCTTGTTCTTATGGAAATATACCCCCCTGATTTTGTATGCCTAGATCTTGATATCAAAATTTTTTTTTGACTTTTTGCACTCAAAGAATTTCTATTTCAAAACTTTCCACATTCCATCTGCAGTTTTTCCACTGAACAACTCACTCCAGTTAGTTTTACATAGTGACTGTTTTGCTTCCATATATTCTGTAATTAACCTTCTGTGCATTGGTTTTGATTTCAGTTTGGCAGAATTACCTAGCGACAAATTAACCTTAATAACCCCATGATCACTGCACATCAATAGTAGTAAAACTTGACTTGAAGTTACAGTAATTTCTTTGGGAACACAAACAATATCTACTATGTTCTGACCCTTGGTAGGTTTTTTTACAATCTACTCTGCAAATAATTTCCTTACTAATGTTGTTGAATCAATATTACTCCAGTCTGTTTCTAGTAAATTTAAGTCCCCAGCTAATAGTATTCTTCCCTCCTGTGTTTCATGTAAGAAATGTATGAATTCCTCTAGGTCATCTGCACATGACTTTGGTGGTCTATACACTCCAACAATTGTTATGTGTCCTAGGGTTGTCTTTATTTTAACAGTTACACAGTCTATAGTACTTTCAAGGTTTCTTTACTTGTCTTTACTTCTGTTCGGATTCAGTCTCCATTTTTATTTAGGTGTGAAATACTGGTCAATAGCTCTTTGTGTTTCTGTTTAGCCTGAGGGTTTAACTTTAGAAAAGCCTTCCATCTTGGTGGTATAAAGAAATTAATTCTGTACATTTCTGGTATGTTGTGCCTTCACCTGTGGCTGGCTACAAGAATTACTGCTTCTAAAGCCATTTGGAAATACAAAGCTGATATAAGTGTATATATATATATATATATATATATATATATATATATATATATATGTGTGTGTGTGTGTATATATTACTCTAACTGTTTCAGTGATATTTAACAATCCTGTGCTGCTCTTAGGTTGTAGTTTTTAACAGTATTCTGCAATAGCTTTTTATTTGTGAATGCATCTCAGGGTTAAGTTCCAAAGTTCCAAGGTTTCTTTACTCATCTTTACTTCTGTTCTGATTCAGTCTCCAGTTTTTTTCTACCAAGCACCCTCCCAATTGTTGTTGTGTTGTTAAAACTTGGTGGCTTTTGAGTTGCCCACCTCTACTATAAATCTGATATTGGACACTCATCCCAGTCCCATCACATTAGCTCATTCTATTGTGTACAGTAGGAGCATTTGGGAAGGCTCACCCCCTTAGTTTCTTAACCTTGAATTATTTTTTGTTTCCTCCCTTCCTACTTAACTAAAAAACACTTTTTCAACTGCATTTACTGCTTTTGGGTCTCTTACTAATTTATTACTTTATTTTGCTTTTACTGCTTGTTCTGAAAGTGTTGTATTGCATTTATTCTGCTGCATTTATTACTGCATGTTAATAGCCTGATTACATTGTAATTGTTACTCAAAGAGTCTTCGTTTTGGTTAAAGGAATTGGGCTTCAGGCTAGTTATTTTACATTAAGAAGGTTTGTGGTCTGCCCTCTTGTGGGAGGAGAGGGTAGCCTCGGCCATTCTGAGCTATCTGGGTGACGGCATGTTGTGCCTGTTGTTCTAAGTGTCTTTGTTCCGGTTTAAGTATTTGGGTTCTATTCCAGTTATTTTACATTAGGAAGATTTGTGGTCTAGTCTCTTGTGGCAGGATAGTATAGCCTACACCCTTCTAAGCTGGGAATTGCTGGTTGAAGGCTCATTGTGTCTGTTATTCTGTAAGTATCTTAGTTCTGGTTTAAGCACTTGGGCTCCAAACCAGTTACTTTACATTGGAAGGGTTGTGATCTGGATTCATGTGGCAGGAGAGTATAGCCTACACCTTTCTAAGTTGGGAATTGTTGCTGAAGGCTTATTGTGCCTATTATTCTAAGTGTCTTTATTCTGGTGTAAACACTTGGGTTCCAAACCAGTTACGTTACATTAAGAGGATTTGTGACCTAAACTCTTATGGCAGGAGAATATAGTCTACACCCTTCTACCTGGAAATTGCTGGTTGACGGCCTATTCTGTCTGTTATTCTGAAGTTTCTTAGTTCTGGCTTAAGCACTTGTGCTCCAAAACCACTTGTTTTACATTAGGAAGTGTTGTGGTCTATGCTGGGAACTGCCGGTGAGTTGCTGCATTATTTAAACTGCTTTCTACTGTGGTGTCTGTGATTTTATGCACTTTGAATTTCTAGTACTTCTGCATTTTATAGCATAAGGTAGATTCAGACTCGCTGAATCTAGACTGTTTTGTATCACTTGAGCACTGAAACTAGCACTTCAGTGAGATACTGAAATATGCCTGTTTAATGCCTGTTTTCTAATATTGCACTTTTAATTTGTATTTGCATTCTACTGTCTGTTTGAATTTTATGAACTATTTTTGTCACATTTTATTGTACACTGTATTAGTTCATCTATAACATTTCCCAGTGTCTTTTTTATAAATTCTGAGCATCAAATTCAAGCCATCTTTGTTGATGAAGACCCTTCTGTATCCTTGTGTGCAGAGAGTCCTGTCTGGGTCCCATCTAATTGAGGGTGATTGGACTAGAGCTCCGAGAGAATGTTCTCATTATCTAGTTTGAGTTAAGAAGGGTATTTTCTTGTTTTATTTAAGCCCAGCGTTTACACTTGTTTGCTTGTAGCACTCCATCATGCACTGCCACATAGCAGTGATTACCGTTGATGGTTATAGATGCAAATGTTTTGTTTGTTACATTTTCTGTTAGCATTTCCTTGTGGTCCTCCAGAGGTTTCTCATGGCCCTGCTCTACTATCAGGTGGAACACTAAGCCAAGCCTCAGAGGTAACAGCACAACTCTCACCCACTAGCCACTCCTAAGTGGCTCTGAAATTACTATTTAACTGTGGCCTTCAAACAGACTTCATACCTCATGAATGGAGAAAGGCAAGAATCATCCTTCTGCATAAAGGTGGCATCTACAAACCCTGGAAATTACAGACCCATAAGTCTTACTAGTCTTATATGTAAAGCTATTGAAATAATTATCATGGAGATGATCAATAGAGACATAGTAAACCTCCAAACAGTGGACCCAGCCCAGTTTGGTATCGTCAAGGGCAGGTCATGCCCACTCAACCTGGTTGACTTCTTTGAGAAAGTCACCAAAGCAATGGATGATGGCAAAATTGTTCACACTGCCTATATTGATCTGGTCAAGGCATTTAACACAATACCCCAGTTAGGCATTGTTGACAAACTCAAGAGGTTAGGTACAAACCTGTATGTCACCCAGTAGATAGCCAACTGGCTCACAGACAGCACCCAAAAGGTTAGAATTGTGGAGTCCACTTCTATAAAGAGGTCAGTCACAAGGAGAGTCCCTCACAGATCAGTCCTTGGACTGCTACTTTTTGGCATTTATTTCTCAGAAGTCAAGACCGATGTCAGTGGTTTCTGGCTGACTAAATTTGCTGATGAATACAAATTAGGTGCTGTCATTGAATCTCACACTGACACAAATGTTCTCCAGGAGGGGCTAACACAGACAAACAACTGGTGTCAGAGCCATGGACTAAAACTAAATGCCAAGAAGTGCATAATATTATCCTTCGGGAAGTTATCCATCACTGGTAACTATCATGTTCACAACACACCCCTTATAGTTGACCCAGTAGTCAGAGACTTAGGGACACACATAGATAGTAATCTAGCCCTTGACCATCATATGTCTACAGTGGTGAGGAAATCATTCTATGTTGCACAACTTATAAACAAAGGTATGGCATCTAAGTCCAAGGAAGTCATTGTTCTAGTGAATTCAGCGTTCATCAGATCTGTCACTGAACACAATGCCCCCTTTGGTTTGTACCTAACTAGGCATATCCAACAATTGGAACATCAACAGAGGTTCTACACTAAAAAAATACAGGGTGAAAGGAAAATGTCCTATGCAGACCATCTCAAGGTCCTATCTCTATTCTGTCTCATACAGGCTTTTGAGGGGAGATCTATGCCTGGCATACAGGGCATTGTCAGACCCCACTCTGATGGACCTCCTGCATATCCACAAAACAAACAGCACCCAAATTACACATTCTAAAGACTTAAACCTTGCCTGTGAAATAAATATGACCTGCTGGAGAGATAGGTATGTATCCCAGAGACTACCCTAGCAGCATTCCTCCCTAACTCAATTCAAGTGCATCTTGGACAATTGGATGGGAAACCAGAAATTCATCCCTGATTTGACACATATGTCTCTATTGGACACAGGTAACCTGTAAATGGTTCATCTTCCAGGCCAATTCTTACACTTAGCAAAGGTATCAGAACTTGTCAGAGATTTGGGATGCATGGCTAGGCTTAAGAAGGCCCGTTGTGGTCATTAACTTAGCAAACACCTATGAACCTATTAACCTATAAGTGTGACCTTTTTTCCTAATCATATAGTCAAAATAGAGGAATCCACCTCCAACAACAGACTTGTAATCGGTAGTGTTCCATAGAGTTCAGTCCTGGGACCTCTACTGGTTGAATCTATTTCTCCGAAGTACAAGCAAAACTGAAGGGCTGTGGCTGACAAAGTTTGCTGATGACTGCAAATTGGGAGTGGTCATATAATCTCCAAATGATGTCAACATCTTACAAGAGGGTCTTACACAAACAAATGATTGGTGCCAAAGTCATGGCCTTAAACTCAATGCAAAAAAATGTATTATCCTTCCTTTCTGTAAAAGTGACGTTCATGTTAACTACCACATCAAAAGTAACATCTTAAGTACCCACTCAATGGTGAGAGACCTGGGCACACAGATTGACAGCAACCTTACCTTTGACCACCATGTCTCCACAGTGGTAAGAAGGGCATTCTATATTACTCATCTCATAAGTAAGGGCATTGCCTCCAGAAAAACCTCCCTGTATTCTTCCCTCATCAGGCCAACAATAGAGTACAATGCTTCTTTTGGTGTGTACCTTTCCAAGCACCTGCAGCAATTGGAGAAACCACAAAGGTTTCTCACAATGAAAATTCAAGGTCCTAATCCAGTGCAAACTAGGACATGGAAAACAATTTAAAAAACACTTGGTTCCAAAACTTTATTCACCAGTTAAGCTCTTTCATTCCCTAAACAATGGTACTTCATCTTCAACTCTGGTTTGGGTGCTGCCTACAGTGTATTGGTTTGTTTTTGTGACTAAGAGTTCTTGAAAATTGAAGGTCTTCAGCATTTGTCCTAAGGGGATTGTCTGAAATCACTGTTACTTTATTCTGTTTAGTACTGACTATTCAGAGCTGATCTATTTCATACAGGCTACTCAAAGGTGATTTCTGTCTTGCATACAAGGCAATCTCTGACCCTGCTTTATTGGAAATGCTGCATATCCATAAGTCAAATGGTACACGGGTTACTCACTCTAAAGACCTTAACCAGGTATGTGACATTAATAAAACCTGACGGAGGGACAGATTTGTCTCCCAGAGGTTACCAGACCTTTAGAATAGGCTCCCACTTCATGTCAAACAGAGCACCTCATTGGCTCTTTTCAAATGCAATCTGGATGATTGGATGAGTGACCATAAATTCACCCCAGGGGTTCCACCTGTGTCCCTCTTGGACAGAGGCAATAGGTGCTGATTATGGAAATAAGAGTAAGAACTTGGCTAGAATTGTAAGACTCCAAATGCCATTAGCCTAGTAACTTCCTGTGATCCTATGATCCTATTATATTTATTGCTCTAGTTCCATCAGAACAAAGACAAAGAAGCAACACGTTAAATTATTTCTCCATATGTTTAAGCAGGTCTATCTCAGAAGCTTGACTTTTCAGAAACTGAGATTCATATTGTTGAGATGATATGACTGAGTTTCTGAAATCTTGATCTACAAAAAAACAGCAAAAATCTACCTTTTTTCTACATTTTTGCAGGGGAACAAGCCCCACTGTGGAGGCCTGTGCCCCTCACATCTTCTGCATTTTATTTATACTAACCCCAAGATTGCATTAGAGTGGGGAAAAGGGTAAATTCCCTGATCCTCACTTTACCTCAATCTCTATTCAAAAGCTTCCAGTTTTTGGAAACTAGATCATATGGTCTCAACCATATCAATTTCGAGTTTCTGAAAACTTGAGCTTCTGATAGGGACCCATTTAAGCATGTTCCTACCTTCATATCGGATATTAATAAAAAAGAAAAATAAACGTAATCACTTCTGTGTTCTTCATATATAATCTATTGATATTTATTACCAGTCTATGTTCCTACACTAATATGTTACAAGAACAGCACATCTGCTAACAAAGGTACAATCTACCATTAAAGAACCCAGTACACCCCAAAAGTTATTGCTTAATCTCTTTTTCTTCAGACAGAAATAGTCCTTCTTCAAACCATCATATATCAGCTTTTGTGTAGAATAAAATCTTCAATTTCAATTAAATTCTTCACTCTCCACTTATCTTCTGATAAAGGTGTCTTTAAGCACACAGGGTCAAAGAATATAGAAATAATTTCAATGTCTATACATCCATGGTTTTCTGTATTTAACAGCACAGGGGCAATACATCTATTTGTCCATGTGACCTAACTGTGGTTATTGTTGACAGAATAATATATCACAAGAGATCATATGTCATCATTTTCTGGATAATAGTTTCAGTAAGCTCTGTATCTGACCAAGTGGTTTAAATGAGTTTTATGCACACAGCACCATTTTGTATGATAGTCTACTGCTGCAAACAATCCACACTGTGGATACGTGGCTTAAATCAATCTCTGTTTTGTCAGACTAAGACCTGAACTCATTCAGCTGAATTCTTGTTCAAAGACAAATTGAAGCTTGAATTTGTCGAGACTGCTAAGGTTTAATTGTAAGTATATTTTCTCCTTATCCCCAAGGGTGAGCAGGTTTGGAATCAGTACGCTTAGAAAAGTGGGGCTCATAGTTGAGGTGCCTGAATGGCTTTCCCCTTGCAAAAACATTTTTATCTTTTGAGCTGAAGGCAACATTTGTTATTATATTTACTTTTGCAATGCTAGCTGCTGTGATCATAGTAACAGTTGAACAGTTACTACACATCTGGGAACTGGCTTACTTTCAGGTGCTTGGCATATAATTGCTTGAGCTGGCTTGTTCCACTTATAGTTTGTCTTTGTTTGCAAACTATATTTATAGTGACAGGTGTAGGTTTAATCATGTTTTATATGGAAGCGTGAGACTGCAACTTCTTAGAGAACAGCACATTTTCTTCTCTTTCCTGTCTTTTTTCTTTCTATTTTTTTGTATATTTCAGTGACCACGTGTATTTATGCCTCCATGCACGTATGCATTTTCTTTTTGTTTCATCAGTGATTGTTCTGTCTCTGTGGGGGTACAGCATCAGAGTGAGAATAATAAAGAAATGGTGTGTGCAGGGTGAAGTCACCCAAATTGAGGGAGTGCAAGAGTGCAACCCCCCCCCCCCAAAAAAAAATAACACTTGTTTGGAGGTTTATACAGGTATCATTTGCACAAAATTGCTATTCTCAAAGTAGGTTCACTGACAGAATGGAGCTTGGAAGTGGATGACATGAGAGTACGGAGGAAGCTGGATATTCTATGCATACAGGAGTCAAGATGGAAAGGCAGTGCAGGGATGCCACTTGGCTTGCGATCTACAGTCTACTACTCAAGAGGAGGACAGGCTAGAAATGGTGTGAAAACTGTGGTGAGAGAGAGGCTTCAGAAGGCAGTGAGGGATGTCTTCAGCATTGGTGACAGACTCATGGCAATCAGACTTCAGTGTAATGATAGGACAGTATTCATAATCTTAGCCTATGCCCCACAGCAGGGTTGTGATAGTGAGGAAAAGAATGCATTCAGACAGCAGTTGCAGGACATACTAGATAAAGCAGGACAACAGGAAATGGTAATGATAATGGGTGACCTGAATGCACATATTGGAGCAGACTGAACAGGATATAAGAATTATCTGGTCCCACATGGGTGGGGCAACAAGAATAAAGAAGTAGAGGCCATTCTAGACTTCTGTCTGGCAAATGGCTTGATACTAGCTGACACATGGTTCAGAAAGAGAGACAGTCACAATATCACATACAAGAGTGGCCAACATGCAACTCAGGTAGACTTCCTCATAGTAAGAAAAGGGCAGTAGGGTAGAATCAGTGATTGGAAAGTCATCCTCAGTGAAACAGTCAGCCCACAGCATAAACCATTAGTTGCCACAGTCAGCTACAAGCAGAGGTCAGAGAAGGCTCTGTGGTCAACAGAGACCAGGTTAAAGACTTGGAAGTTGACTGGAAAGAAAGCACAACAGTTCAAGGAATTACTCCGGGTTCTAGCATCTTAAGAAGAAGAGGAAATAGGTGGAGTTGAAGAAGAATGGCAGTGCCTCCAAACAACACATTTGAGCACTAGAGAACAGATATGTGGCTGAGCCAGGCATGGAAATAAGGTACACAAGGAAAGCTGCTTGTGGAATGCAGAAGTCTGGGAAGTCATCAAAAGAAAAAAAGGAGTACAGGAAAAAGTGGGAAATAGAAAATATGGACCAAGCTGGGAAGGAATACTGGTTGGCTAACACAGAGGCTAAGAAAGGAGTTGTAATAGCAAAAAACAAGGTCTCAGAGGCACTCTACCAGCTTCTGGAAAGTAACTCAGTAAAATGCACAAAGAAATTACATCAGTTTGCAAGATAAAGACAGAAAGATAAAGATAATTAGACACTCTTCATAGGGGATGCCAGCAACAACATGATAACCAGTCCACAGGACATCAAAGGCATATGAAAGAAGTATTTCTAGCATTTTCTGAATGATGAAAACCCTACAGAAGCTTTACTGTCCTAGACACAGCCTTAAATGGGAGAAGAGGAGGAGCCCACCATAGAAGAAGTAAGAACAGCACTAAGGAAAATGAAGTCAGGGAAAGCAAAAGGCTCAGTTGAGGTCACAGCAGATGTGATAAAGATGTTGGATGAGCTAGGGGAGAAATGGCTGCTGAGGGTACCCATAGCAGTATGGAGAAAGGAATATCCCAGGTGACTAGAGAATAAGCATAATCATGCCAGTGTACAACAGCAAACAGTGCATTCACATCTGTGGGTACTACAGAGCTATCAAACTCCTGCCACACTGCATGAAAGTGCATGAGAGTGTGATCGATAAAAGAATACACAGTGTAGTAGAAAGTAAGATGAAAGATGAGCAGTTCAGATTCAGACCAGGATGCAGCACAACTAAGTATTTGCAGTGAGACTGATACTTGAGAAGAAGGTAAAAATGAGGAAAGAGCCCAACTGGGCATTCTTAGACTTGGACAAAGTATATAACAATGTCCCAAGAAAGCTGATTTGGGCAGTTCTGCTGTGATTCAAGTTGCAGAAATGTTGTTAGAATTTATGTAAGCTATGTACAAGGAGCCACTAACTCAAATTCAAACAGTGTTAGGTCTCACAGTGAGGTTCCCAGTGGTGTGGGTGTGCGTCAACATTCATCTCTAAACCAGTGCTGTTCATACTGCTGATGAACTACATTAGCAAACAGGTTGGAGGTGACAGATCAACAAAGTTGCTGTATACAGGCAATGTGGCATTACAGGCAGACTCTGAGCAAGAACTTCAGCAAAGGATAGGAGAATGGAATGCAAAACTGAAGGCACATAGCAT
>NC_056735.1:1733421805-1733579305 GCF_019279795.1 Protopterus annectens | reverse complement strand
GTGTGTGTGTGCACATGCGCATGAGTGTATTTGTCTTTGTGTATGTGTGCAATAACCTTCTGTGATTTAAGTGATTGCCTGTAAAAAGCACTGCAAGTTCCATACTTAAATGATTGCCTTGGACAGATATGGCTTGCATGTTAATTGAATGATTTTGTCTCAGTTGGGTTTCAGTTCACAATCAGTAAAAGTAAAAATTTCCTCTCTCATATCTATTTCAGAGAAATGTTTATGCATGAAGTTGTTTGGAACATATTTATTTCCTTAATCCATGGTAAAAGATACGTTTTCCTAAAATAATGCTGTTTTATTAGATAATGCAGGCTACCCACATTTCTGTTTTAGAGAGTGAGGATGCATGTTCCACAGCCATAAGGCACTTCCATGTTATATTATATTCCTCTGTCAGGTGTATTGAAATAATTTTAAATGAGTTTATTAAAATGCTTATTTGGTGGGAAAAAATAAAAATAAAGGCAAGTTTATAACACTCGTCTATTAAAACAATGAAGCCTGCTGGGTATACTACAAGTTCTCACATGCTAGTATCTTGTGTCAAACTCACTCAGTGCCTCTTGCTCTGAAAGACAAGTCCCTGAACTCCCACGAGAAAGATCTTACTTAATTACTTAGACCTCTTAACACCCATCCTACCTGAGCCCTAACTCTAACTCTAAAACTCAAACCTGGTTCTCAACCCCAGTTCTTGCTCCCCAACCCTAAAACCCCAGTCCCCCTGTTAAGTAAATTATTTGACATGACTATTCATTCTGAACTGTAATTGATTTGGCATGCAGATCCCCATAAAAATAATAAAATACCACTACCAACACAAATACCAATACCAACACAAATACCAATACAAATACCAACACAAATACCAATACCAATACCAATACTAATTCTACAAAAAGTTGCACTTCATATATTAGAAAGCATTTAAATGGAATAACCCCTCCTATTACAGTTTCTGCTGCCCAGCCATACTCCATCTAAATGTTCACTTAGGAGCATTTTCCAGTAATCACAGCATGGGTGATGACTTGGTGCATGTAACTAGCGTGCACCGTATACCCCTTGTCCATGGCTTAGTAACACTTTCAAAAACACAGAAAAGGAGAAAATGCATGTCCTGCCTTTTACAAAGTCAAACCTCTGTAACGAAAGCTATAAGCTCATCAATTTAGTAGCTTATTATTTCAGCTCTAATATGTTCCAGAGCTTTGAAAGTAACATGTGTGGGACTAAAAGGCATTTAATTCCCAAGGTCAGTGGACAAAGTGCCTATAGTCCACAGTACCGCAATAGCTTTACTCCACATCTTGTGGATATAACCGATGGTGAGGCAGAGGATAAACTGCTGATGGAAGGGCATCTACAGCCATCTATTGATATTGTCATGACCAAAGGAAATGGTAGTTTTCCTTAAAAAAACTACCAAAATTAGTTTCTCTGTAGAAATTTTCGAAAAGTTTTTACAGAATAAAAGATTGGGAAAGCACGGGATAGGATGGCATGGTAAAGCTGGAAGAGAAGTGGTCCACAAGAGTATTAGCAATGTCCCTAATGTCTTGCTTGTGTACAGGTACATGGATTCCATTTGGGGATATTCCTGATAAACCTACTTCTTGGCCCATCAGCTCCACATTGTACATGATTCATAATAAAAAACTGTTTATCTCAGTACACAATCATGTTAGCAGTGTTTTCTATTGTGACATGCATATCATGAAAAATGTGAGTTTTTTTATATGCTGCTTACAGCCATCAGAGATAAAATATGAACGATGCTAACTCTCATACTTGCTATCAAATAATTATGGTCAATGACATATTGACGATGATGATGATCATCATCATCAACTCACTTTATTTTCATTTTCTACATTGGAGGTTGGGGTATCCTATCAACTGTTGTCACCTCTTTTGATTCAATGCCACTCTTTTACTTACTTCACCAGTCATGGCTGACTGTCACAGGTCTTCTCTGACACACTCAGTCTATCTCTTTGCTGGATGTCTTCATTCCCTCTTATCTTGTCCTGTCTCTCCCAAATCTCTTCACCAAATTGTCTTCTGCTTTCCTGCATGTGCCATAACCACCATAATCTGTTCCCTTTTTGTCCTTCTCTGCACTTATAGCTGCTTTGGCTACTGCTCTGATATCGCTACTTCTTTGTCTGTTCCACGGTGTGCATCCTACCACTGGTCTCAAGCATTTCAACTCCATCACCTCTAGTTTCCTCACCTGCTCTTCCTTCACTGCACTGGTTTCTGTACCATATAGCAGTACTGGGACATCACTGTTTTTTATACCTTACTTTTCATCTTCTTTGGCATTCTTTTGTCACACACTAACACTGACAGTCTGTGTTAATTATCTGTAGTCTTCTAATTATAGCTTTGACTTCTCTTTAACCCCCCCCCATTCCATTATTTTCCCTTCTATCTCAATTTTCAGCTTCCTCTAATTTCCCTCATTTAGTGCCTTGAGGACTGTTTTGTATGTTCTGTTTCATACAAAGTATCTTCAATTTTGCATTTGATTCCCGATTATTTGTTTACATTCCTGTTCAGAAATTGCTTACAATACCCCATCATCTGCATGTGACACTTTTTTGACCTGTCCCCTTTTTGGTAATGCAGTCCATCGCCAGTATGAACAGTGAGCTCAAAGATGAGCTCTGATGCATATCTTCTCCCACTGAAAACTCTTTGTAAATCCAAACAATGTTTCTGTTTGCACTATCGAGTCTTTGTGCATAAAGAAAAATGTGATTCTATCATTGTTTCTGGGACTTCAACCTTCAGAAGATTGCCCAAGTCAGGTTTCTTGGGACCTTGTCATATGCTTTCTCCAAGTCTAAGAATGCCCAGTTTGACTCTGTCTTCATCTGTAGCTTCTTCTCAACTATTTCACTGCAAACATCAAGTCAGTTTTGCTGCATCCTGATTGGAATCAGAACTTCTCATCTTTCATCTTGCTTTTTAGTGCTCTGTATACTTGTTTATCAATCCCCCTCTCCAACATCTTCATGACAGACAAATGAGGCAACTAAAACTATAGGGATATAGGTTTAATACATTGATGAGATGGCTGTTGTAAATACCTGCCTGCAATCTGTCGATTAAGCTTGTAAATAACATATAAATGTCTGGCTATGATGGGAGGTCATTGCATTTGTCATTGTTGTTCCAGACAGGATAATAAAAGAGCTGTGGTGATGGAAATTTGGAGTTATGGTCACATACATTACTATCCACAACTATAACTTACTATTGTACTCCTACCCAAAGTGTACATTACTCTAACGTGCCTATAACTTACTACTATACCCCCACCAAGAGGGTACATTACTCTAATGTGCATATAACGTACTACTGTACCCCTACCCAGAGGGTACATTACTTGCCTGACGTCCACTTCAAACATGTATTTATATGCTTACTCATGCATATCCATGGTTATAGCTCTTCTGCAACAAATGCTTGCATATAATATATTCCTTTTCAATATGATACTGTGAATGAATGCACCAGTGTGGCTAAACCATTTTGTCTGTATACTTTTATTTGATATACTTTTATGTAATATAGGTTCATAGGTAGGTTCATAGGTAGGTACAAGGCTATTGGCCCTGAAGCCTATACAAGCTCAGCCAAAAAGGTACCCTGGCTTTTGCCACCCAGGAAAATTATTTTACTGTGCCACTGTCGAGCAGAGCCACAGAGGTGATCCCTGGGGTGAATTTCCTATTTCCCATCGAATCATCAAGATTTTTCTTGAAGAGTGCTAATGAGGAGCTTTGTTTGATATAGATAGGTAGTTTATTCCAGAGTATGGGAAGTCTCTGGGACAGGAATCCATCCCACCTGCATATTTTGTTTATTGTGGTGACAAGGTTTAGGTTCCTAGAGCGTGTAGCCCAGAGGAATTGGGATTTCTGTGGAGCATGTCCAACAGCTCTGGGTTTGACATAGCTTTGTATGTTAGGCAGAGATCACCTCTGAGTAGGCGATATGCGATGGAGAAAAGCTGGAGTTTTTTGAGACGATCTGCATAGGGCATCTGTTTGAGACCAGTAATCCTCTTTGTGAGGTATTTCTGCGGCCTTTCCAGTTGTTGTAGATGTCTTGTGAGTTACATACCAAAAAGGGCATTGTACTCTATAATGGGTCTAATGAGCGATGAGTAGAGGGGAACAATGACCTCTTTTTTTCTGGATGAGAAACCTTTTGTGATGAGGTGTGCCACGTAGAAGGATTTCCTGACTACTGTGGCAATGTGAATATCAAAGGAGAGACTAGTGTCCACCTGTGTCCCAAGGTCTCTTATCACACTTTCAGTGTTAAGTATACTACCGCCTATGTTGTATTTCATGGGTACAGAGATTTTAACAAAGGGATGACAATGCACTTTTTGTCATTGAGCTTGAGGCCATGGCATTGACACCAGGCATCTGTCTCAGTGAGGCCCTTTTGTAGGATGTCCACATCGTTAGGAGTTTCGATTATGGCTCCTAGTTTGCAGTCATCTGTGAACTTCATTAGCCAAAGACCTTCTGTGTTAGCCTGTACTTCAGAGAAGTAGATACCAAACAGAAGAGGACCCAGGACTGAACCCTGTGGTACTCCACTTGTCACTGGTCTGAAGTTGGATTTGGAGTCTGCTACTTTCACAGTGTGGGTTCTGTCAGTTAGCCAGTTGACAACCCATCTTGTGACATTGGGATTTATACCTAGTTTAGTGAGTTTATCTATAATTCCAGAGTGGGGGATGGTGTCAAATGCCTTGGCAAGATCTAGATAGGCTGTGTGAACCACCTTACCCTTGTCTATGGCTTTGGTGACTGCTTCAAAGAAGTCTATCAGGTTTAGGAGACATGATCTGCCTTTTACAAACCCGAACTGGGTGGGGTCCAGAGTTTGGAGATTACCAATGTCTTTGTTTATACGTTCCATGATGATATGTTCCATGGGCTTGCAGACCAGGCTCATCAGGCTAATGGGGCAGTAGATCCTGGGGTCTGTGGTGGTGCCCCCTTGTGGAGTGGGATAACCATTGCTGTGCACCATTCAGCAGGCACAAAGCCTGAGGTGAGGCTATGATTGAACATGGTACTTAGGTGGGGTGCCAGTTCGTTCTGTAGTTAGTGTAGAATGCAGCCTGGGATGTTGTCTGGTCCTATGGATGCTGTGTTCTTGGCTTTGGAGAGTGTTGTTTTTACCTGTGCAGCCATGATTACAGGAACTTTGCATTCTTCCGGTATAGAGATGGGCTCTTTAGGTGGTGAGAGGGGGGTAAAGTTAGCACTGAACCTATCTGCCAGGATGTTGACAATATCAATTGGGTCTGTATATTTAGTGCCATTATGCTGTATCTCATACAGATCTGAGTGTTGCCATTGAGATTCTTGACATAGATATAGAATGCTTTGTGGTTGTCTTTAGAATCAGTGGCAATTTTGTTTTCGTAACTAGCTTTGGAGGATTTTATCAGGGATCGCAGCCTCTTAGTCAGGCTGACTAGGGAGCTCCTCCACTCATGGGATTTTACTCTCTTTTGCAACAGTTTTTTTCTTTCTGTTGTACAGTTTATTTATGGCAGCATCTTGGTTCTTTTTAGGATAGCACGATCCATGCACTCATGTAAGTGCTTATAATGTGCAATTGTGTAGGATTCAGTAGTCTTAACTGTATTGTCCATCTGCCTGGGTGTCATGAAGTTCACCACTTTTGTCTTAAGAAGCATGAAGTTGGCTTTTCGAGAAATTTTTTTACCATGGTTTCCTTAATGGGGGGTGGGGGCAGGATGTGGATATCTAGGGTAATTAGCTTATGGTCGGATCGGACATATGAGGTGTTGACTTCCGTGTGGAACATGAGGTCACTCATGTTGGTAATGACTAGATCTAGGATATTGTTGCCCCTGGTGGGGGTGTGGATAAGTTGATCCAGGGCATTGGAGTTTATGAATTCAAGAAAGCGTTGAGCGAAGGAGTTGGTAAATGACTAGTTTTCCCAGTTAATGGTGGGGTAGTTGAAATCGCCCATTATTAGGGTGTTTGGTTGAACCCTAATATTTTCCAGTACATCAAGAAAAGAGGAGTGGGAATCTTGGGGCATGGGGGTTGATCTGTAGCAAGCTACAATTTGGATTGCAGTTTTGCCCACAGTTAGTTGCACTTGGATAACCTCAGCTGCATTATGCTGAGCAACTAGCCTGGAGGTGTGGATATCCTTAATGAATATGGACAAACCTCTGCCTTTCGTATTCCAGTCCAGGTTACATTGCCAAAAAGTGTATTATGAGTTATAGCCTGGTAGTGCAGGGGTGCTCTCTGGAGCCTTGAACCGGGTCTTAGTCACTGCACAGATATCAATGTTCTCCATTTTAAGGAGTGCCTGGAGTGAGTGCATTTTGAGATTTAGGCTTCTAGCATTGAGTAGCATCACCCTCAGTTTTTGCTTGTCTGTTCCTGTTACGATGGTGAATTTTGTCATTTGAACCTTGCCTAAAAAAGGCACTATAGGGGCGGCAAGAACCTTAGCCAGTATCCGGAATCCCAGGGGTGACAGGTGCAGGCCATATCTGGCAAAGCACCATGGTCTGTCGACCATGTCATCCCAGGCAGACAGATACTGGATCCCTTTAGAATGACACCAGAAGCTTAGCCAATTGTTGAAGTCAATCATTTTATCCTTGTACTGCGGCATCATTCTGGGTGATGGCAGAATGCTACTCAGGGCTAGGGTCATACCTGCCTGGGCTACAAGATCGGAGAGCTCTTCCATGTCTCTTTTCATGTAGTCGAGGGAGGTACATCTCAGGTCATTCACACCAACATGGACAATGACAGAGTCATATTTGTACTTTTTGTGGAGTGACCTGAGTGCGTGGGTTATGTGGAGGATCCTGGCACCCGACAGGCAGCTGACAGTAACCTTCTCCTTGTTTAGCCTGGTGAGTGGGACATCAGTGTGCCTGACTATAGAGTCACCTATGACTAGTGTGTTGGGTACGTTGTTTTGCGTTATTGGCTGTGGTCGAGTGGCACACTGAGTCTGCAGGCTATGTGCCATTTGGGTTGTGTTGGGGGGTGGAGGTTGCTTGCATTTCTGCTTTGGAGGTCTCTGTTGCTTGAGCAGATTATTACTGAGAGCCTCTGCAAATGTTTTTGTGTTTCTGTGTGGGGATTTTGGTGGTGTAGATTTAGTGAGGCTATGTGATGAGTGTGGTGTGGTGCAAGTGTTTACCTTCTCCTCTTGACTGTCAAGTTCAGTCTTGATTAGAGAGAGCTTTACCTCCAGTTTGGCTAGATAAGTGCATCTCTCACAGGTTGTAGTGTTGGGTGGTAGGATGAGAGGGTTGTCTGTGTACATGAGGCAATTTCTACGTTGCCCCAAGATGCCCAGATTCATCAGATAGACAGGAGAGAACACTGGGAGCTGACCCTTGGACATGCCTGAATAAAAAAACTATGTTCCTCTAGATAAGTGAGGAAAGTGAGTACAAGAGCTGTTTTTCTCTAAGCAAGTGAGGAAAGTAAGTACAAAAACTGTTTTCCTCTAGGTAATGAGGAAGGTTGAGTGCTTTAGTAATTAGTAGCTTATTTAGTGCTTACAATTTCTGAACAAGTGCTGAGCACGAATAAGCAAATTCAAGTGCTAAAACTAAGAATCTGCATCTGGACTAAACTAGTTAAAGGACAGGGGGGAAACAAGTGCAAATGCGGGCTTTTAAATCAGAAAGTTGAGAGAGATGGAAAAACTGCCCAAACGGCCAGTAACTACAATTTCTGGGCCAGAACCACTCCTTATGTGGTAGATAGGTTACCTAGTGCTTACCACTCCCACTGATAAGCTAGAAGGCTTCCCTCCAACATAGAAAGCTTGGGGGGCCCAGAAGCTTACATACAGTCCTTGATACAGCAAATCTGAATCTGGACTACACTAGTTACAGGAAAGGTATTTATATATATATATATATATATATATATATATATATATACAGAAAAGTAGCTAAAACAGCAGTAAAACAATTCAAATGCAGTGCAAGCTAGCACACTTGAGTATGTAGCAATGTTAGACCAAACAGTTTAAAAAATGCAATTAAATTAAAAATGACTAAAAACAAGTGCAGAAGGAGTCCATTAGGTAGAATGAGGTAAAGAGATGGGACTGGGGTGAGTGTCCCAGATCAAATCTACAGTGAGGGCGGGCAACTGCAAAAGCCTCCAAATTTAAACAACAAGACAGGAATAGGGAGGGTGGGTATGGGAAAACCAACACCTTCAGCAGAGATCTGAAAAACTATACAGTGAAACAAAAAATAACAGTGCACAACTCTGAAGTCAGCCAGCAATGATATAAAATTAGTCAAGCAACAATTACCAGTACACAACTCTGAAGTAATTCAATATGTTGCTGTATATTGAATTGCTTCACATTACATAAAACATATCAAATTAAGTAATGTGAAGCAATTCAATATACTACTGTGTATCATTTTCTAATACCGCACTGTTAATGATGACTCTAATGTTTAATTTAAATATGTTAATTTACATTCCCTGGGATTCAGTAAGATTTTGTGCAGGAATAGCTTATTCCTGCACAGAAACGTCCGTTTAAGAGCAGCACGGCAGCGTGCCATGCAGAGTAATGAAGGTACGCTGCCTCTGCTCCTAAATGGACATGGAGCATGGATGAATGCAGGTGGTGTGTCTGAGAGTAGAGCTCTCACAATACACACTCCCCTGCACTCAGGAAGTGCCAC
Organism: Protopterus annectens; assembly: GCF_019279795.1. NCBI lineage: Eukaryota > Metazoa > Chordata > Ceratodontiformes > Protopteridae > Protopterus > Protopterus annectens. Next base: position 1,733,570,526 of record NC_056735.1, on the reverse strand, counting down.
CTAGCAATTATAATGAGCGAGAATGCTCATAGGAGGCTGCATACCTCCCAACTGTTGAAATCATCACAGACTTCCCATATTACATGCCCATATAGCAACACAATTTTCCTGGCAAATCACTGGGATGATCTCAGGATTGAAGATGGTAAATAATGCATACATTTCAATGTCAGACTTCAAATCCATCATAAAATGTATATTAAAACAAATCCTGTTACTCTGGCAACTGTAACAAGTTTATGAGCAATAATGAAAATATGTCTGTAGTTGTACCACAATTTGTCAAGTTTTGTCCAGATAGTGTGCCTGAAGAGGTTGAGAGGTATGGGGGCGTTTCCAGAATTTCTGCAAAATGTGCAGATGCACGCAGGAATCCACAGCAATAAGTGAAACCTGTCCCTTCCAAGAGAAAATAGCAGTAGAGAATTTTTATTTATCAAACAGATTAAATGTAACCGTAATTGCGCGGGTTTGCCCATAGCTTAGCTAAGCATACTGTAGCTTAAATGTCACTAAAAGATAAATAGCAAAATACATACAATTGAAAAAGTACTGCAATAGTGTATTGGTCAGAACATTTGCCTTACAAGCAGTCATTCCTGGTTCAATTCTCACTGTAGTAAATTCCATGTGCAATCACTGTATGAACATTATTTTTGCTGTATAACCTACTAAATAACATATATTTGTGAAATGGAGTACTGCATTAAATGCAGATGTGAAGTGTCATTCTAAAATTGTGGTAAAATCCACAGATAAACACAAGTGCCCCACACAGTATATGTACACATGAATCAGGGATACGAAATGAAGGTATAATGTGTAATGAACGATAAAAACATAAAGTGTCCAAATCCACCACTTTCCTAAGAACCATGTTTCATTTCTGTCTAAATTAGTGCAGGGGTAAGTGGGAGTAAGCAGTTTTAAGCAGTAGTAAGTGGGTTTAACCCCATTTGCACAGGGGTAAGCAATGCACACACAGGTTAAGCAATATTGAAGCTAACTCCCTGTAAGCATATTTAACCAGAAGTTGGTATTGCTTACCGTCATGCAAACCCACTTACAACTACTTAAATGTGCCCTAATCACTCTATATCCAACAGCTGCTGTCCTGCCAAGCAACAAAATAAACAGCCCTTGAAGGCCTTGAACCCAAGACATTGTACACTATAGTCACAACAGTTAACCACTATGTCATGACAGCCATGAAGACAGTCATAGTTTTTCCAATATATCTGTTAGTACACATACTGAATAGTATTGAACAATTGCTGTGACTTCTACAATTGTGTAGTATTTGTTTGTGATATTACTGTTGCATCATGTATGTTGTTATATCTAAATATATACATATCAGATAAATACAGTGTGATACACCTGAGAAGGTATAAACAACAGTAATGTTTACACATAACAAGGATATGGATATATATATATATATATATATATATATATATATATATATATATATATATATATATATATATAATATATTTAAATATATATATACATATATATATATATAATATATATATATATATATATATATATATATATATATATATATATATATATATATATAGATAGATATATATATATATATATATATATATATCTATATATATATATATATGTATATGTATATATATATATATATATATATATATATATATATATATATATATATATACACATATATATATATATATATATATATACACATATATATATATATATATATATATATATATATATATATAAATGAAGGTCCTACCAAACACCCTGATATTTGACAATTTCAATTACCCTATCATTCACTGGGAAAACTACTCAAGTACAAATTCCCAGACCCAGTGCTTCCTGGAATTCATCAACTCAAATGCCCTGGATCAGCTGGTAAACTCCCCTACCAGAGGTGAAAACATATTGGACCTGGTCATCACCAACATGGTGACAGGTGTTCCACACCGGAGGTCAACCCGTCACTGGTTAGATCAGACCATAAACTAATCACTCTGGATGTCCACACCCCACCACCACCCCAACTAAGGAAATCACAGTAAAAAACTTTTCTAAAGCAAACTTCACCTTACTTAAGACAGGGGTGGTAAGTTTCACAGCCCCCATGCTTAAGGATAATGCTGCCCAAGATGCAGAAACCTTTACAAATGCACTCTATGAGCACCTACAAGGATGCATGGATCGTGCCATCCCTAGCAAAACCAAGACTCACTCCTCTAAGAGAAAGAAACCAGTTTGGTGGACCCCTGCAATAAACAGGCTATACAATAGAAGGATGAAACTAGTTCAGAAAAAAGCAAATCCCAAGAAGGAAAGACATCCCTGATCAGTATAAGTAAGAAACTGAGGTCCCTCGTGAAATCATCCAAGGCTAACTTTGAAAGAAAAATAGCCAAGGATTCAAAAGATAACCACAAAGCCTTCTTTAGCTATATTAAGAATCTAAGTGGCAACTCACAGATATGCACTGAACTAGTGCAAAATAGCACAAAATATACTGAACCTACTGATATTGCCAACATCCTGGAAGATAGATTCAGTGCAAACTTCACCCCCCTCTCACCTCAAAAAGGGCCCACAATACCGGAAAAGTGTAGTGTCCCAAAAATCACAGACGCACAGGTGAAAACAGCCCTTTCAAAAGCCAAAAACACAGCGTCAGTGGGACCAGATGGTGTCCCAGGCTGCGTCTTGCACGAACTACAGAACAAACTAACCCACCACCTAAACATGCTGTTCCATCTCAGCCTCTCCACAGGCTAAGTGCCCATAGAAAGGTGCACAGCAACGGTTATTCCTCTCCACAAAGGAGGGGCCACAACTGACCCTGGTAACTATTGCCTCATAAGCCTGACTAGCCTGGTCTGCAAGGCTATGGGGTGCATCATCATGGAACTCATTAACAAAGACATTGGGAACTTCCAAACACTTGACCCGACCCAGTTTGACTTTGTTAAGGGCAGATCATGCCTACTAAACCTGGTTGACTTCTTTGAGACAGTCACCAAGGCCATAGATGAGGGAAAGGCAGTTCACACAGCCTACCTTGACCTTGCCAAGGCTTTCAACACCATTCCTCACTCGGGTATTATAGAAAAACTCACCAGCCTGAACATAAACCCCTACATCATGAGATGGGTTGCCAACTGGCTTACAGACAGAACTCGCACGGTAAGAATAGTGGGCTCCAGGTCCGACTCTAAACCATTCACAAGTGGTGTCCCGCAAGGCTCGGTCCTGGGACACCTACTGTTTGGCATATACTTTTCAGAAGTACAGACAAACACAGGAGGACTGTGAGTAACCAAGTTTGCTGATGACTATAAACTGGGAGCCATAATTGACTCTCCGGCTGACACGGACATCCTCCAAAAGGGCCTTACTGAGACGGACATCTGTTGTCAAAGTCATGGCCTCAAGCTAAATGCCAAAAAATGCATAGTCATCCCATTTGGGAAAAATAAAACACCCACGAATTACCACATAGGTGGCAGCCAATTAATACAGAAGAGGTAATAAGAGATCTGGGGACTCAGGTAGATAGTAATCTCTACTTTGACAATCATATTACCAAAGTAGTTAGGAAATCCTTCTATGTGGCCCATCTAATTACTAAAGGGTTCACATCTAGAAATAAAGAGGTTATAGTGCCCTCACTCGGCCACTCATTAGACCCATCATAGAGTACAATGCCCCATTTGGGATGTACCTCACAAGACACTTCCAACAGCTGGAAAGACCACAAAAGTACCTCACCAAGAGGATTACTGGTCTCAAACATATGTCCTATGCAGCCCGACTGAAAAATCTCCGGCTGTACTCAATGGCATATCGCTTACTCAGAGGTGATCTCTGCCTGACTTACAAAGCCATGTTCAACTCAGAATTGATGGACATGCTCCATATGTTCATAGGTTCAAAGGTAGGTACTAGGCTATCTGCCCATGGGCATTTATAAGACTAGTCAGAGTGTGTCGGCTTTCACCACCCCATTGATTAATTAACTGAGCCTCTGTCAAGCAGAGCCAATGAAGTGATCTCAGGGGTGTATTTTCTGTTATCCATATTGTCAAGGCTTCTCTTGAAGAGTGTTAGTGAGGGGCTCTGCCTAATGTAGTTAGGAGTTTTGTTCCAAAGCATGGGGAGTCTCTGTGACAGGAATCTATCCCTCCAGCATGTTCTATTTATTGTTGTGGCGAGGTTTAGCTCACTAGAGTGCGTGGCTCGCAGTGACTTGGATTTCTTTAGGTGGAGCATGTTCATCAATTCTGAGGCACACAATTGGTTTGTCAATATATTTAATGTTTTTTTGTGGGTTAATAAGAGGCACACAATTGGTTTGTCACACAGAAAGGCATATGTGGGAGTCTACATTCATTGGAGTATACATTCTAGTGCATGAAGTTTTGATTATACTGATGTACTGGAGAATTAGATATTGATACATGTAGGCTAGCAAAAGTAGATATGCATTTAGTATTTTGTACATTTGAGTTTTATATATATGAACATATACACACAAACATATATATATATATATATATATATATATATATATATATATATATAAATATACACGTATATATGTGGCATGATAGTATATTATTATATATATATATATATATATATATATATATATATATATATATATATATAGATAGATAGATATAGATATAGATAGATAGACATAGATCCCCTTTGGGGAAAAAAACATGCACCCATGAATTACCACATAGGTGGCAGTACACTAAACACCGAAAGTGAGATAAGAGACTTAGGGACACAGGTAGACAGTGGTCTCCACTTCGATAACCACATCACCACAACAGTCAGGAAATCCATCTATGTGGCACACCTCATCACTAAGGGCTTTTCATCCAGAAAAAAAGGAGGTCATTGTCCCACTGTACTCATCCCTCTTTAGACTCATTATAGAATACAATGCGCCATTTGGTATGTACCTCCCAAGACATTTGCAACAACTGGAAAGGCCGCAAAAATACCTCATTAAAAGAATCGCAGGCCTAAAGCAGATGTTCTATACTGACTGTCTTAAAAAACTCCAGCTATACTCTGTTACATATCGTCTACTCAAGAGGGGATCTCTGCTTAACGTACAAAGCCTTGTCAAACCTTGTCAAACCCAGAGCTGTGGGACATGCTACACTTAAAGAAATCCCAATCCCTCAGAGCCACATGCTCCAGGGATCTAAACCTTGTCATCACAATGAACAAAACATGCTGGAGGGATAAGTTCATGACTCAGAGACTCCCTAGACTCTGAAAAAGACTGCCCATACATGTCAAGCAGAGTGCCTCTTTGGATATAGATATATACACATATACATATCTGCATACATATATAGGCTCTGAGGGATTGGGATTTCTTTAAGTGAAGCATGTCCAACAGCTCTGGGTTTGACATGGCATTGTATGTTAAGCAGAGATTGCCTCTGAGTACATGATATGTGACAGAGTATAGCTGGATGGTTTTCAGACGGTCAGCATAGGGTATCTGGTTTAGGCCTGTGATTCTTTTAGTGAGCTATGTCTGCAGTCTTTCTAGTTGTTGCAGATGTCTTGTGAGGTACATACTAAACTGGGCATTGTAGTCTGTACTGGGTCTACTCTCAGATGACAGAGTGGGATAATGGCCTCATTTTCTTCTGGATGTAAAATGAGGTGTGCCATATAGGTGGATTTCCTGACTGTTGTGGTGATGTGGTTATCAAAGGCGAAACCACTGTCCACTTGTGTCCCTAAGTCTCTTATCACACTTTAGGTGTTTAGTGTACTGCCACCTATGTGGTACTTCACAGGTACATGTCCCTTCCCAAAGGGGACAACTATACATTTCTTGGCATTGAGCTTGAGGCCATGGCTTAGGCACCAAGCATCTCTTTCTGTAAGGTCCTTCTGGAGAATATCCACATCATGTGGGGATTCAGTACTAGCTCCCAGTTTGCAGTCATCTCTGACCTTTGTTAGCCAGAGTCCGTTAGTGCTGGCCTGTACTTCAGAGCAGTAGATGCCAAACAAGAGTGGTCCCAGGACTGAACCCTGAGGTACTCCAAATGTCACTTGTCTGGGGCTGGATTTTGAGTCAACTACTTTTACAGTGTGGGTTCTGTCAGTACCGTAGTTGGCAACCCATTGGGTGATGTAGGGATTAATCACCAGCTTAGTACATTTATCTATGATTCCAGACTAGGGAATGGTGTCAAAGGCCTTGGCGAGGTCTGGATAGGCTGTGTGAACCACGTTACCCTCGTCCACAGCTGTGGAGACTGATTCAAAGATGTCAATCAGGTTCAGGAGACATAATCAGCCCTTCACAAACCAAACCTGGGTGGGGTTCAGTTTGCAGGTTGCCAATGTCTTTGTTTATAAGTTCCATGATAATACATTCCATGGCCTTGTAGATCAGGCATGTCATACTGCTGGGGCAGTTGTTCCCAGGATCCAAGGTGGATCCCCTCTTGTGGACTGGGATAACTGTAGATGTGAGCCACTCAGTGGGCACAAAGCCTGAGGTGTGGCTATGATTAGACATGGCATATAGGTGAGGTGCCAGTTTATTTTGTAGTTCATGTAGTACAAAGCCTGGGATGTTGTCTAGTCCCATGGATGCTGTTTTCTTAGCTCTAGAGAGCGTGATTTGTACCTGTGTGGCCATTATTACTGGAATCTGGCAATCTTTCAGTATTGAGATGGGCCCTTTAGGGGGTGTGGGGGTGCAGTTGGCACTGAATCAATCTGACAGGATTTTGGAAATATCCTTGGGATCAGTATATTTAATGCCATCCATTGTAGCTCAGAGCAGATCTGAACATTGCCATTTAGATTCCTGACATAGCTATGAAATGGCTTACAGTTGTCTTTGGCATATTTGGCTATATTATGTTCATAACTAGCTTTGGAGGATTTTATGAGGGATCTCAGCTTCTTACTGAGGCTGGTAAGGGAGTATTTTGCATCCTGGAAATTCCCTCTTTTCTGCAACAGTTTCTTCCTTTTGTTGTACAGTTTGTTTATGGCAGGGAGCCACCAAAGTGGCTTCCTTTTCTTGGTGGGGATCATCTTGGCTCTATTTGGGATGGCACAATTCATGCATGAGTGGATGTGCTCGTACAGTGCCTTAGTATAGGATTCAGCAGTCGAGCTTTCAGTTCCAGTCTGCATGGGTGTCATGATGTTAGTCACATCTGACATGTGTAGCCTGAAGTTGGCTTTGGAGATGTGTGTTACAGAGGTTTCCTTATTGGGGTGTGAGGGAGGGATGTGGATGTTAAGGGTGATTAGCTTATGGGCAGACCTGACCACAGATGGGGTGACCATAGGTGTGGAGCAATGATTTCCCATGTTGGTAATGACCAATTCTAGGATATGGGAGCCCCTGGTAGAACTATGGGTTGCTTGATCCAGGACATTGGGAATTATGACTTCCAAGAACCATTGGGTACATGTGTTGGTACACAAGTAGTTTTCCCAGTTAATGGCAGGGTAATTGAAGTCACCCAGTATTAGGGTGTTTGGTTGTAGCATATTTTCCAGTATGTTTAGAAAGATGTAGTGAGAATCTTGGGGCATGGTGGGGTTGGGTATCTGTAGCAAGCTATACAATTTGGATTGCAGTCTTACCTAGGTTAGTTGCACCGGGAATATTTCAGATGCATTGTGTTATGCAAGTAGCCTGGTGATATGAATATCCTTGGTGAATATGGACACTCCTCCACCTTTAGTGTTTTGGTCCTGGTTTGGTGGCCGACAGGTTTGGTAAGATCTGTACCTAGTATTGTAGGGGTACTCTCTGGAGCCTTGTATCAGATCTCTGTTACTGCACAGATATCAATGTTCTCAATCTTTAGGCATGCCAAGTGACTGTGAATGGCCACAAAAGCATTGATCCCTACACACATACAACCAAACACACACACAAAGTTTCACAGTTGCCATGTCTGGGATTAGAATTCCTACATAACTAGTACATCACACTACAGTATTCTGCAGTTATAGCACACACCACGGAGCTTACTAGGCTACTCTTTCCCCAATGGTGTATTGCAAAGTGAATAACATCAGCAGCACTGCCTAAGTAGGGCAATGGAAATAGTAGTGAGTGTGAATGGCCTCAAAAGCATTGATCCCTAAACAGACAAACACGCACAAAGTTTTACAGTTGCTATATCTGGGATTAGAACTCCTACCTAACTAGTACATCACACTACAGCATTACACAGTTATAGGACGTGCCATGGAGCTTACTGGGCTATGCTTTCCCCAAAGGTGTATTGCAAAGTTAATCACATCAGCAGCCCTGCCAAAGTAGGGCAATGGAAATTGTAGTGAGTGTGAATGGCCTCAAAAGCATTGAGCCCTACACAGGCAAACACACACAAAGTTTTACAGCTGCCATATCTGGGAACAGAACTCCTACCTAACTAGTATATCACACAACAGCATCGCACAGTTATAGGACACACCACAGAGCTTATTGGGCTACTTTTTCTCCAAAGGTGTATTTCAAGGTGAATGACATCAGCAGGCTTGCCAAAGTAGGGCAATGGGGAGTGTCGTGACTGTGAATGGACACAAAAGCATTGATCCCAACACACACACACACACACACACACACACACACACACACACACACACACACACACACACACACACACACACACACACACACACACAAACACACACACAGTTGCTATGTCTGGGATTAGAACTACCACCTAACTAGTACATTATACTATAGCATTACACAGTGCTAGCACACGGCATGGAGCTTATAGGGCTACTCCTTCACCAAAGGTGTATTTCAAGGTGAATAACATCAGCAGGCTTGCCAAGGTAGGGCAATGGGGAATGCTGTGTGTGTGCATGGGCCATAAACCATTCATCTGGAAGCAGACACACCACACCTAGGCACACACAGGTTTATATTTCACAGGTACGTGTATACAACTGCTAGATGAATACTAACTTGTACAGTCATGTTACATATTTAGAAGCACAACAGACACTATAGTGCTGAGGGATACCAGAGGCAAATGTCTACAGTGATTGACATTTGACATCATGTGGTTTTAGCCAATTGGATGTTTGCTGGGTAGGACAGGCCTCATGATAGGAGGCTGTTTGTCACTGTCTGTCACTCTCTTCCACACATCTATGTATGTGTAAGTTTGGCCTATTATAGTGTGTTGTCCTTGGATATATGTGTGCATTCCTGTCCAATGTGTGTGTAAAGCATGACTGGTGTGCAATGTGGAGTGTGTGCACAAACATCTGTGACTGTCAGATATGTATAGTCCACTGTTGTTGCCAGACATGGGCTTCATTTCTGTAAGTGTGGGAGCATGCCCAGTATGACCTTTCATTATTTTGTTGTCAGACATGGGCTTTGTTTCTCCAAGTGTGGGGGCATGCGCAGTATGACCTTCTGTACTGAATGTGTGAATCCATTCCAGGTAGATTGTACTCCAGTGCAGGCATTTGTGTTCCATACTTACAGCTAGCAACCTGTTTCTGTGGGATGTCTGTAGATCAGTTGACAATATGGGGTCAAAATGGGCAAAGGATAGTGGGTTACTGTAGGTAATTGTGCTGCTTCTGCTACATGGTTTTTGTGTTAGCAAAGATATTCACACATATGTACTGTTTTACACTGTAATGTTTTATGTCATCATCTACTGTCAGGTATACATATTTGCTTGCAGTAATTTCCTGGGGAACACAGGGTGAATGAAGCTGTGTCCAGTATTGTGGTCTGCAGCCAACATATTCTTGCACAATCATGCCATTCTGGAGGGGAAGCTGCAGACATTTGCTGATGGGTCTGTGTAAATGGTTCAGCACCTTGGTACAGTGATGGCTGAGGATCCCATGCTTGTACATCCATTGATGTGACAGTATGGCCATATCCTGCTGTGGCCATACCTCACAGCTGTACAGATTCACACAAGTTATCCAGAGGCAGGGGTCATATTTCTTGTCATTACCCCTTCACATTGTGGTTTACAAGCAGGTTTGTAGCCACCCATTCATTGTTTGCAGGCAGGGATAATATGTGCACATGACTGAGTTTCAGACTTCACACACTCCATGGCATCCATGCTCATAACCCCCCCTGTTATTCTATCCTCTTCCAAACATTATGCGAACATTATCTCATAAGTTCCCTATAGGTATCACTTCATCCCAGCAGTATTTTGGTGTTGGTCCACAGTTCATGCAGTAGGACATGGTGGACATGTTACTGGGATTTGTCGACATGGGGTCGCATTTGGGTTCTGTGGACTGTGTTATGTTGTTATTTGGGAGTCCATGACATAACATACATTGGCAGTATGGGTGAGACACAGGCCTTTGGCAATAGATTGTAGGGCATTTGGTAGTGATGCAGGCCATCTGTAGTAGGCCGTTGCATTGTGTCACTCCTACAGTCCCAGCCTGTAAGCCACTATATTCCCCTGGGGTAATGGTGTAGGTGTGCAAGGTGTCAATGTCAATAGTTTATGTCATTACTGATCCAGTGGTGTGGATGCTGGCAGGGTGCTGCTTACAGCTAGGGACACACCTGCATGAGACACCTCTTCAGCATGCTGCATTCTGTGGCTGTTTCCATATGGAGGTGGGGGTCATATTGTACTCATTCCTAATAGCAGGGATAAGACCTGTGAAGTACCTGTGGGTGCTGGTGGGGTGAGCTGGGTGCATGTGTGCTATAGAAGCTACTTGCAGCTGACTCACAGATATATGTGGGGCATATTTATGCTGGCTTGTGCAGGGACATCAGTTTCTCAATATTTCATACCTGTGATCTTTGCGGTCTGCCAGTGTTTGGACAGATGGCATTGGTATTCCATACTACAAACCCAACTAATGTGCTGCTAACCTGTATGTACAATTACAAAGGTGTGTCCATTTGACAGTAACATTTTATACACTGTCTGTCTAGGGTACTTCCACCTGTGTACTGTTTGCATGTCTGGGCCCACATTCATGCCATGTCCATTTTTCAGATGGTGACAGATATTACATTCAATCAATTACTATGGCTTACTGCTGGAATGTGTCTTGTTGGGATGCATTGTGTTTGGCACTGCAGTTATGAGAACTTGGCCCTGTCATTGGCAGTACTGGCCAATGGCCACCGGGACAAACCTCATCGTGCCTGCATGCTGACCACTCTCACACAACATAGAATACACACCAACCTAATGCACACAGCCCTGCATATTGTACACATGCTACAATCTATCCTGCTACTTTGGCCGGCTCAGCTAATCTGTGCTCCACTGTTATTATATCTACACATACATGTGATTACATTTCTACATAGGATTGTGTGTGGGGGGGTGGGCACACCTGACAATTGTGCACATTTGCTATGACTGTACTGGTATTTCAGGTACTCCATTTCATTATGTATTCTGACCTATCATGCAGACTAGAGGCATATCAGTGTACTACAGGTCTTAGGTTTTATTGACCTGCATTTCAGTTTCAGACTTCTTACCCTTCAGACCTAACATCCCACTGCCTGACCTGTTGTAGTCTGCCTGTGTAGGTCTCCATAGCCATCAGTCAGAGGCCTTAGCACAGCCTCTCTTTGTGCTTGTCTATTCCTGTCCTGCTGGCTGAGACTGTTGTTGGGTATGAGAGCCTCCCTGACTGGCATGTGTGTGTCCAATGGACACACATTTGGCCCACCACATTTCCTGCAGTGGGTTTTGTCACCTTGTCTAGTACTGGCTACTATGGTGACACCAGTATTTGTTACAGATTATATGCTGCCACTATAGGTGTCTTCTATCTGCTAGCATCCCATTCAGCCACCCGATTCCCTTGCAGCCTCACATCCATACCATAGATACAAGTAACAAAACATACTCCTCCATTCAGCAATTGATAGGGAGAATGACTTACCTTGTGGCTGTGCCAGTACTGAGGATGGTGCTGGAGGGCTGACTATGTCAGATGCACATAGTACACTCCATATACATGGTTAAGCACAGGTAGTGTCATGTTTGGCATCTATTTTACTGTATGTGCAAGTCAGAGAGAGGTGTCATTCCCTGGGTTCCTACCATGTCAGTGTATGTGCTATGCATTGCCTCTTTGCCAAGGCCTGGGCATACTGGGCATGCCTTCTTCTGTCTACTGGGGCAGGCTCAGCTTGTTCCTCTTCTGAGTCACTCTGTGCCTGTGCAGGCCTTGGCAATGGTCGGGGGGCTGTGTGTCCCTGCCCAATGCTGTTCCTGCTGCAGCTGTTTCTGCAGGATCATATTGTGTAGCATGGCACATACCATGACAATTTGGGTACATGTAGCTGGTGAGTACTGCAAAGCTCAACCAGATATGTCCAGGCACTGGAACCATGATTTGAGCATCCCAAATACATGCTCTATTATGATTCTGGTCTGTGCGTGTGCCTCATTATGGAGTTCTTGTTTGGGTGTGTGTGCAGTTCTGATGGGTGTCATCAGCCACGGCTCCAGTGTGTAACCAGCATCCCCCACTAGGTGGCCATAAGGGATGTCCCCACTGGCAAATCTCTTGTACAGCTGTATCATATGCCAGATATGGGAGTTGTGATAGCTTCCAGGGCAGCCAGCACACACATTCATTATAATGCCTGAGCATCGCACATGACCTGGCAGTTGACAGAGGAGAAGCCCTTGCGATTGATGTAGACCCTACCCTGCTCACTGGGTGGTGCTTTGGTGTGTATGTGCGTGCAGTATACAGCACCCACTACCTCAGGGTATTCTGCTATTTGGTGGACGAGACGCATATTGCTGGTCAATGCCTCACGGGTGTTGTGGAAATATACGTGCTCACTGGCATGTGCTGACATGGCATCCAGGAACTGGTGGAGTACCCTTGATGCAGATGCCTGTGAGATCCCCATGATATCACCAGTTGGCCTTTGGAAGGTACCTATGGCTATTATTCTTAGCCCTACACATACCTTAGTATCCACTGGGATGGGTTCCTCTCTGTTGGTTCTGTGTGTGAGACGTGGCTGGCACAGCTCAACAATTTGCTGTAGGAGGTCCCTGTCCACTCTATAGTGCTCCACTAGCTCCAGCACATGTAGCCTCTGGTAGGTTACTCTGGGTCTGCACACTCTTCTCCTTCTCCTCACTGTGGGTTGGTCATAAGCATTCTCATCCTCACCACTCTCAGTCTCTTCCACATGTTGTTTTATGAGAGCTAATGTAGCCCCTATCATTTTGTTGCTTTTGTTAGGTAAAATTTCCCTGTTTGTGTACACCGGTGGTGTAGTGTTTGTGGGAAAAAACAGAGGGAAATGTTTTTGCATAGTTTATAGTAGTGTGCTGGGCTGGGCTGCTGCCTGTATAATTGGCTGATTCTGATACATTTCACCTGACAACTATGCTAGTTCTCCTTGATTACCTTCCTACTGCTGTTTTCCCTTCCCATTGCCTTCCTGTTTAAGCCCCGAGGCGAGCCATGCAAACACAGTGCTTGGATGTGCACGGAGCTGCTCTTACCTGGTTTACTTTTTTTTTCATTTAAAACACAGTGCACAGCACACACACCCATTTAGGCAATGTAAAGAGTGCTTGGCAGCTTCAGACACACCCCCTTACTTAGCTCGGCTAAGCTAAGGGCAAACCCGAGACACAGGGTTCCAATAAGCTTACAGTATGTCTGACACATCCCTCTATGATGTCAGCTAGCTCTTAGGCTTGCACCATGGTCTTCTTGCACCTACACAGTTGGGTGCAGGCTAGCCATGAGGGGACATTTGGAATTCAGTATCATTCCCCTCATTTGCATAGGATTGCCTGCTAATGCCTATTTACAAGTCCGACACTGAGCCATCCCCCTTAGCAACCACTATTCACTGGCCTTGTTGTCTTCTGCCTACCATTGACATTAATGGCAAAATTGTGATTTTGCAGGGAAAAGCTTTTTCAGGGCTTTTCTGTTATTTTCCGGCCGATCCCATTTACGGGCTGCTGCCCTGCGCTTAAATGGCCGAAATCAGACAAAAGAAAAAAGTTTTTTTTTTTTTGTTTTTGCAACTGTTTTCCATGCCAATGCCCATATATTTGACTATTGGCATGCTATATACGTTATATACACCCTTTATTTGGAGCTGTCATGGCTCCGTTTTGTAGTTCCCAAAAATGTACTCGGTTACTAACCGAGCACATTTCTGCAGGTTACACTAGTCCTGCACAGATGACTGCCAGCTTCCTGGATTGCAAATTCACCTCATTTGCATGGTTTTCACCTGCAAATGGGGTAATTTGCATACAGGAGCTGTGCCTGTGCAGGAATAGTGGAGGAGTGCTCATGCACGTCCCAGGAGCTTGTTCCTGGATCTCTCAGTGGCCATATTGCCTCCAGTACGTTGTGCAGAGCTTGCTAAATCCTGGGGATTGTATCTTGCATTATATTGTACCAGTAGAGGTTTTCTCTCTAGTCCTCCACTGAAGAGGGATTGTACACCAAATCAGACTTCTCCAGTCAACAAATGAAAAAGAATGAACGAGTGAATAAATAAACTACATTTTAGATCAAAGGTAGACAGGGAAAGTGGAAACTTAAAAACACTTTTACTTTATTTGCTGGGGTACATTGGCCTCACACAGAGTTGTTACTGAAGATTGCATCTCTGTCTCAAGGGGAGGATTGGAAGGGCACTTTGCCCACAGTTCACCATCAATTCCAGAAACTTCCCACTACATATGTCTCATACAACTGGGTTTATCATATAAACATCATACATAAGCTGGTGGTGAAGTTTACTGTATAGATAGTGGGAAGGAATTGTGTGAATTTTAATTTTCAGCAAGACCAGCAGCAGAAGTAGTGCATAAAGAAAAATCTTTAACATCTGCAAATGATGGTTACCTAACCTGTTTCTTGTTGGTCACCATTCAGCATAAAACTTGTTTTGCTCCTATTTGGTATCAAGGGATGGATCAGCAGCACAACTGCTATTTATACTGGCAGGCTTTGATTGAAGTGTAGAACAGCAGGCGTTGCACAACTTGTTTAGGCCTATACTGTGATTGCCTCACTGCAGTGTCAAAAAATAGCATGATAACTATAACTGCGCACTGAAAAAATAATTACTTACCTTTAAAAAGAAAACTTTGTTTTGTCCATCCTATTATGTGTTTTTCAGTACAAGTAACAACTGCAGCATTGGAGCTGCCTGAAAAATGACTTCTGTATGAGCACTGTCTGTATTACTTATGTTTAAAGTTTCAGTTATATTCAGAAGGTGCCATACACAATGTCCCCTAAGGGTAGTGTGGATAACTTTTCATAGATCAGGAGCAAGTGTAGCTATAATAGCCTGAAGGCGAGTTACTCTGCTGACGGGAAATACTTGATACAGAAGAACATCTTGACATTGATCTAACAGAGCTGTGGGGCCTAGATCTTTTCTGAGAAGTTCTACCATGCATTGTGGAAGTCTGATGAGGCCTCACTGCCTTCTTCTGGTATGAAGCCAGATAACTGCCTCTAGCACATTCTTGAGATGCACATGGTGTCTGGCCTACTTGTTGAACATGCATGCACAAAGCATGCTGTGCACTATTCATGTTCAGATGTGTCTCCAATCTGTACCTATTAAGTCTTTACTAGTGTGCACATGCAGCTGACATGGATGCCATGTGAACAATCAAAGTACTCATGAGTATCATCATGGCAATGTCCTTGGCCTCAATCATTCCCATGTACTTCTGAAATTCATCATGTCTATCCTGCAATGCTCTAATATCTACCTAACTCAGTGGTAGCAGCCTGAGTGTAAACCTTGTCACAGCACAACTGGTGCTAAGAAGCCAAGGTCTTGCATGTCTCCAGAGCTAACTGTGAAATATATCTTTGTTGGTCACTTCTCTGTATAGGTGTTACAATGGGTACCACTACCCAAAACAAAAAGCTACTGGTAAAACCAAAAAACAAGAAAACAAAAAGGCAGAGAAAGCACAGCTGCAGACACAATAGACAAATTTAATCTAAATAACTTCATCAGAATACAACGTTCACATACAACAGCATACCTTATATACAACAACTAATTAATAGATGCATCATGTGATAAATTACTTAATTGATCATAAAAAGTTAAAAAAACATTAAACAAACTAACTAAAAAATATGTCAAACACACAATAGTTCAAGCAACTTAGTCCTATCTATATTTTTTGGAATAGATAATTTTCGATGTTTTAAAAAACATTTTAAATTAATAGCATCATTTAACCCGGGTGGGTTATCTGAAAAAAGTTTGATCTGCCATAGAACCTCTCGCTGTTCAACATAATTCTTAAAATCACCAGCCCGGCCATCATTAATACATGTCTCTAACACAGTAAACATAAATTTTTTGAAACCAATACAAGAAACGAATGTCTAAATAAAGCATTATTATGATTCTTTGTCTTACATATAAATGTTCTATACATGCCTGCCAAATTTCTGTTGTGTCATACCGACATAGAAGGCTGGGCACATGAACCTCTCACTTCTAAAATCCTGTCACAAGTGACAACGTTAATAAGTGGACCCTCAGATATAAAACGACAAATAGTACAATTGTTGCATCTAAACATACCCTTCTTGTTCAGTTTATTGTGAGTAGATGTTATTCTATCAGAACTGGCTCTCTCAAAAATGTTTTTACTAATTATTTTTCTGAAACACAAAATGGGGTTTACAACCCACTACTTTAATGATATCCTGGTTACCTTTAATAACTTTCCAGTTGTCCTCTAATATCTTTTTTAATTTAAAACAGTCTGAACTCATTTCAAAGGAGCAATATTGTTCTGTATTAACATGCTTCCTAGTCACTACATCAACCCATTTGTCAATATTGATGGAAAAAACATGTTTTAAAATTTTAAAAAAAGTACATTATACATTTTTGACGCTTGTGTGGGAAATTTTAGTTTTTTTTATAACTTTTTTGTGGTTTGATAACCCAAGATTGGGGTTATTTTTGGGATTCTAAAAACCCACAAAATGTGTTGAATCCTCTTTACGTCCAATTGTGTCATCTCCACACTCTGTCACAGAGGGTCTTTTAATTATAGATAGTAGACTCTTGGCATTTTTGAATAAGGTGAAAATCTTTCATGAGAAGAACATTTTTGACCCTACCAAACATATTATTTTTACATTGGATGTTAATTCACTTTATACTTGCATACCCCATTCTGCGGGGTGTTGAAGCAGTGCGTAGTTTTTTAGTTTCAAAGAAACTTTTAAATAGTTCTCAGATTTCTTTAGTGTGTCGATTTTTGGATATTATTTTAGAAAATAATTTTTTCTTGTTTAGGAACATCTACTATAGACAAAAAGGGAGTGGCTATGGGTTCTCCAGCTGCCCCAGCCTACGCCAACGGGGTCGCTATGTTCTCTTCAGCTGCCCAACACTACATATATAGTCATGGCTTGGTGGGAGGAGGAGGTTTTGTCCACTATTAACAGTAGATTTAAAATATTATTTTATGGAAGATACATTGATGATCTTATTTTTATTATTGAAGGCAATAAAACCATAGTTTCCAACATGGTACAGGAACTGAATTCTAAGTCGGATTTTCTTCAATTTACTTTGGGTGATGTAGGATTAACCATTAACTATCTGGATGTACATTTTTGGTGGGACTTTGATAACAATTGTTTTCAAAGTAAAATACATAGAAAAAGAACTTTCACAAATGGATACCTACATTTTTCTAGTGGTCACCCTAAGCATATTATTAAAAACATTCCTAGGGGACAATTTATAAGAGCCAGTCGCATGACCACTAGAGAAATAGATGTTGTACATGAATTTCATTTTATTGTGCATTTGTTTAGCCTTAGGGGCTACGATGAGAATTTTTTGATAGACACAGGTACTGAGGTTTTCAGTAAACGAGATGTATTTTTTCCATCAATATTGACAAATGGTTTCTTTAACTTCCGAAACCAGGAGTCTGAAGTTGATGTAGTGACTAGGAAGCATGTTAATACAGAACAATATTGCTCCTTTGAAATGAGTTCAGACTGTTTTAAATTAAAAAAGATATTAGAGGACAACTGGAAAGTTATTAAAGGTAACCAGGATATCATTAAAGTAGTGGGTTGTAAACCCCATTTTGTGTGTTTAAAAAACATTTTTGAGAGAGCCAGTTCTGATAGAATAACATCTACTCACAATAAACTGAACAAGAAGGGTATGTTTAGATGCAACAATTGTACTATTTGTCATTTTATATCTGAGGGTCCACTTATTAACGTTGTCACTAGTGACAGGATTTTAGAAGTGAGAGGTTACGTTGACTGTACCAGTAGTGGACTCATTTACATTGCCATTGCTCCATGTGCCCAGCCTTCTATCTATGGTATGACAACCAGAAATTTGGGGCACACGATAAAGAACATTTATATGCCGTTAAGACAAAGAATCATAATAATGCTTTATTTAGACATTCGGTTTCTTGTATTGGTTTCAAAAAATTTATGTTTACTGTGTTAGAGACATGTATTAATGATGGCTTAAATGATGCTATTAATTTAAAATGTTTTTAAAACATCGAAATTATCTATTCCAAAAATATAGATAGGACTAAGTTGCTTGAACTATTGTGTGTTTGACATATTTTAGTTAGTTTGTTTAATGTTTTTTTAACTTTTTATGATCAATTAAGTAATTTATCACATGATGCATCTATTAATTAGTTGTTGTATATAAGGTATGCTGCTGTAACGTTGTATTCTGATGAAGTTATTTACGTAAAGCGGAGATTAAATTTACCACTACCCCTGTAAGAGATGTCTGCTCATCAAGGGTAGACATTGTACATGATAAGCAGGCATTGAGCTATGTGGTGTTCCCACTTGCTGCAATGTATCTCCTTGTTGTGTTGAATAAGGAAGTCCGAGCCATTGTTGTGGGTTAGGTGACACTGCTAGTACACTTTGCAGCTGTGTGCCACTATCCTCCGCCTATATCAAGAATATGACAATTATGGCATTACTATCAACAGCCATTCTGCTGTCAACATTAGTTTGTTGTACTGAAGAGTAGGCTTGGGTTGTTTCAGATGCTAACCCTGTGAAGAAATGTGTCAGGATGTGATTAATGTGATGAGTGAAATGATTTTTATGTGCAGTTATGATGCCTGCACTTATCTTCTATTGTCTGTAGAATTTTGCTCTAGCTGACATCAATAACATACCTGAAGATAAAACATGTAATAGTTATTAGTACACAGATGTCATACCAACTACATTTCAGCACAATTTAATATAATCAGCTACACACTAACCTTCCTTACTGCCTGACTGTGGTTGTTGGAGGTTCTGAAAGTACTGGTCTCTACATCACCTCTGATGATTCCAGCAGCATCTTCATCTGTATCTAAGTCATCACCCCTTATAGAGGGAAGGTGCTCCTCATCCAGAATTAAAGGATGGAGTGTGGAAGGACCACCATCTGTGCTGCTACTGGTAATTGTACTCTTCATAGCTTTTGTTCAGGCAAATTCCATCTTGTCATTCATTCTTTTTCTAGCCTGTGCCAATGCATAGTTCCTCCCACATAACGGTATGTATGTCAGACACTACCTGAATCTGTGCTTTACTCTCTGTGCCTGTTTTTCCCCTCTTTTCCAAAAATACATTTTTCATATGTTCTCAGAGCATCAGTGAGGATGTAATTATCCTCAGAACTGAAGTTGTCTCTTTTGTGTCTTGTTCCTTGCTGCTATAACATTTTCTAACCTTCAAGCACATATTAGATAAGAATGACAACTGCCTCACATGTGTGAATCTTTAAGCAATTATGGATATATTATGTCACTACATAAAAACAAAACAAAGCAAAACAAACAAGTATCCAAGCTCAGGGTTTAACTTTTATTACAATAACATATCCAAGTTCTAGGTCTGACACTTCTTTGCAATAGTGTCTGTGTTATGTATTCCTCTGTTGTAGTGAAATGTATGCCTGTGTTTGCTGTGAATGTGTGGTATTAAATAATTGCTCATGTATGTTACTCTTTAGTCTAATGAAGGTGGCCTATTATGTGATCCTGGTCAATACCCATTGACAGAGACTATTGTCCACTGTAAGCCACTTTATTAATGTCTACAGCATGGAAAATGGCACATTATGCTTTCCCAATTTTTCATATGTAAACAGACAAGTTCTGATGAGTGCCTTTTACTAATATTTCCAGATTACCTCTGCTTTTAATAAAATTTCTCATTTCATTTATACTTTTCTTTGACTTTCATGGAAGTGGAGAGCCCATTGAGGCTTAAACTGGTGGACTGAAGCAGGATTATGTAAATTGGGGTTGATTTGAAAAGTTTTCATTCAAATGAGGATCAGCCATACTGAGCTGTATTGGGATATCTGCATTGGGATTGCTGTGGATAAGCTGTGCTTTGCTCATGAACATTCAAGAGCACCAGTTGCATCTTGGCTGAACTCCAGAATGCTAAGTTTTGTGTTTGGCATATATTCATTTATAAGGTTGCTTAGGGCCATATCATACCCTCTCAGTCTTTTGAGATACTAGCTTTCTTTATTCATAATGCACAGTCCCTACTACAGAGAAGCTACATCATGTCATAAAACTTTACACAGGAAACATTCCCTGGGACTTTCATTCAAAAATTGGGTGACTTCCCTGCTACTGTTACAGGAAACAATGTCTTAGTATGTCAACACACTTAAACATGTAAAACACAACAAACATATCAAATTCCACAAAGGCTACCATTTACTTCTGCAAAAAAAAATAAATAAATAAATAATAATAATAATAAAATAAAATAAAGAGGATATGGGTATGACCTTTCCTCCTCTCCTGTTGTTAAACAAAACTTTTCTGCTTTTATCAGTAGAATAGGTAGCATATGCGTCGAGCAGAGTGATGTCAGTGGGCATGGTTCACACCCTAGTACTCCTTGCCTCAGACTTCCACATCTTATTTCAGACTTGGTGCTTCACAGGTATGGAATCCATTAAACAGTCAGGTTAGTGTTCCAGCCTGGTCCAGTAATGAGACCAAGATGCTCCTTGATCTGCTGCAGGAGTCACCCCTGTGTAACTGGAGGAGGTTGCACCAGGTAGCTGCTGGATAAATAGACCTTTGGCAAGATCTTGGAGATCACCTGTCTTCACTGACAAGGGTACCCACATCCAGAGATACTGATGACCTACAGATGTGGAGGATGAATCATCTTGTAGTGTGGGTTTCAGAGGTGAAGGACCAAAAGCTACAGTTCCGTAAAAATATTGTACATCTGATATGTTATAGTAATATATAGTGGTAGGTAAATATTTAGCTTACTATTTCTGCATTTCTTTGTGTGTGTGTGTGTGTGTGTGTGTGTGTGTGTGTGTGTGTGTGTGTGTGTGTGTGTGTGTGTGTGTGTGTGTATATATATATATATATATATATATATATATATATATATATATATATATATATATATATATATATCTATATATATATATATATATATATATATATATATATGTATATATATATACACAGTATATATGTGTACGTATATGGGATCCGTACGGATCCCTGAACAGCAACATCACCAAAACAGATTTGGCCAGGCATACTTGCGCGAAAGTGCTTTTCACCAAAGAAGCACTTTTGCATAAGTATGCCTGTTGCGGAGATCGCACTACAGTGGGGAAAAGGGAAAATTCCCTTTTCCCCACTGTAGTGTGACCTCGGAGTGAGAATATTAAAGTAGGGGGGTGTGGGGGGCACACTGCAATAACATAAATGTAATGTATTTTTTTTTAACACACTTTAATGAAAGCACTTTTTTGGTGAAAGTGCTTTCATTAAAGTGTGTTCAGTGATTGTGGATTCGGACTATTGAACTTTCGTTCAATAGTCCTAGATCCATATATATATATATGGTTCTACCTGACATAATCGAAACCACACAACACCGACAACCACATCACCGACACCACATATTCGACAGTCCATATATATATACCATATATATATATATATATATAACCGACGGTACACAAACACGAAACCCCATACAAAACAAAACACATCCCCATTCCACAAACCACACACACAACACAAGCACACTAGAACCATATATATATATATATATATATATATATATATATATATATACACACACACACACACACACACACACACACACACACACACACACACAAAGAAATACAAAATATATATAAAAACACCCTCACTCAAAAAAAAAAAAAATATAAAGGGAATTCCCTGAAAAACTTAATATTACTCCACCGAACAATTATTGGCAAAATCTTTCATGAACAAGCACAGCTCTCTGGAGCAAACTACCAGCTGGAACAAGGCATCAAGATATAACAAGTTTAAGTCATTCCTTTCTTAACAGCTTTTCTATGTGGTTTCTTATAAATGCTTTAGGGATAATAGCTAAACTCTCAGTGGTGGTGTTGCAGTAGCGTTGTCACCTCACAGTTAGACGTTGCACATTTGATTCTCAGTTAGAGCGTCTTCTGTGTGTCGACATGCATGAATGGGCGTTCCTTTGCTGAAGGTTGTGCGTTAGGCCCGGCAAGACAGCATGTAAAAATCTACTGCCAATCATTAGCAGACCGGAGTTCCGCTGTGGCGACCCCTAACCGGGAAAAGCCGAAAGACAGTTTACATTCCCAAAATGATAGCCTCTCAACTGTTTTCCTTTGCATTTAACTCTATTTACTCCTGTGTTCTCCTCTTCGTCTCAAGGCCTATCACTGTAATCTCTGTTTTTCAGTCTTCCATTTGAGTTTTTTTTTTTTTATCTTTTCTTTTTTTAAGGAATTTCAATTTTTAAACCTTTTAGAAGAAATTTGTTGTAGCCAGACTGTGTTGCAGCCCGTGTAAACTGATAAAACCAAATATGAACTTGTTATTTTATTAGAAATATACAAGAAGTATATGACATTGTACTTTATAAAAACTGTAACTGTGTATGAGCTTTCTAAAGTTTTGCAACTATTTATACCTGGTACCATATCACATTTAAAGTGTAAAACTTAAGCTTACTTGCACTGTTTATTTCCTGTGAACCAGGGTTGCAGTTGGAGAGAACCTCTAGACCAAATAGTAAATAAATAAATAAATAAATAAATATTCAGTAGTTTACCTGGTACAGAGCAAGAGGGGCAACTACCGCAGGCACAACGTATTGGGAGGGCATGATCAGCCAGTCCCAATATTTCTTTTATGCAGTACCAGATTTCAAAAGTCAGTATTACATTTGCAGTGAAACCTGAGTGCTGTAGTAACTGCTTGTTAGATTATAACAAGCAGTTTGCTACAGTCTTAAAATAAAAAAAAACATGTGTTTTATTTTTTTTTTTAATAAAACCTGAGCATTATAGTGCTCTCTGTATGCGGAGTATAAACTGTAGCAACTGTTTGCTACATTGTAACAAGCAGTTTGCTACAGCTGAAATGGAAATTTTTTTTATCTAAAATCTGTGCATGGTAGCTCACCATGCAGGCAGGGAATAAACTGTAGCTGCACTTTGCTACATTTGTAGCATGCAGTTTGATACAGTTTAAAAAAGAGACCTTCTTTAAACTGAAACATGAGTCATAGCACTTCATCCAGACAGGGTGTAAACTGTAACAATTGTTTGTTACATTTGTAGCAAGCAGTTTGCTACAGGTTTAAAAAGAAGAAATGTAGTTTTTGTAAACTAAAACATGAGCACTGTAGCACTCTGTGCATGCAGGTTATAAACTGCAGCAACTGTTTGCTATAGTGTAAAAGAAGACATTTTTTTTTTCAATAAAATAGGTTGAAGGAGGAGGGTTGGAGGCAGGTACAGAAAGCAGACCTGAATGGCTGCAGCAGGACGGGGTGGGGGGAGCAAGTTGTGCATTAGTACCAGCCCAGGGTGCTGGTTGAACCAGCTACTCTTCTTTAAATAATAATATATATGGGTTCAGTGTGTTTGTTGTATATTCTCTAGATTGAACATTTTGGAAGAAAACTTTTTATCAAAACACCAGTTTATCACAGGGTGTTCACATTTGCTTTGTGGGATCACTAAACAGTGGAGAGTATGATTTTATCCTTGTTCCCCAAAAAGCAATTAAGATTGTTGGGTTAGACCATTTGTGGTAGATCTATTGGGTCAGCAGTGTAGTAAAATATAATCATATAGTTAGATGGATAGATACCTAAATAGATATAAGTGCGTATATCAATACCTACTTCTATACACATACGTGTACATAAATAATATATATATATACATGCATATATTATGAGTCCCTTTCCAGTGGAGGCCTGCAGAGAAAAGCTCTAAAGTATTACAAAATATTTTAAGAGCAATACTTTTACAATATTTAAAAATAATACAAAAAACAACTACAGTTTAAATAATTATTCCAAATTAGACATATTATGAAAACATTGGTTAAGAATAGATACAAGTTATATGACAATGATTTTAATATTTAGAGAAATGTTATCAAGTTTATAGTGAAATTAAAGGTAACAGTATAATTTGAACAGGAATTGTAATATGAAGTAAATAAAGAATAAAACAAAACAAACGACTAAAGAGCCACAATGAAGAAAAAACTGACCTTGACCACCAAGGCTCGAGGTACAAAATCCAAGTCAACAAAGCATAAAAACACAGGTTTATTAAAAAGAAGGATTAGTGCTTTCACAAGTGTGCTTCATAAGATCCTGACAAAATCAAACTAAAACACAATCTTCAAGGCTGAATGCATTAGATAAAGGCTTCAACCATGAACTAGATATATTAAACAAAAGATTATCTGATAGAGGCTACAGAATACATGAGATAGATAGGGGTTTAGGAGGAATTGGACAACTTCGACAGGACATAGCCAAACCATACTATTCCAATCGGAATGAAGATGTTGAGAGGAACAGGGGATTATCTATAGCAATATTAAAGTTCCTGTGCATTACACTACAGATAGTAATCACATTATGGAGATAGTTAGAAAGAATTGGCGTGTGTTGGTCATGGACCCAGATGTGAGAAGAGTGGTAGGAGAAAACCCCAGCTTCCTTTTTAAAAATAAAAAGAATCTAAAGCAATTGTTGTGTCATCCTAGGGACCATGAATTAAGTGTGTTGCATAAGAAAGTTACATATCCATGTCAGCAATGTAATTTTTGTGGACATATAGACACTTCAAACACCTTCACACATCCTGATACAGAACAAACTTTTCAGTTTGACATTTATGCCAACTGCAGAACAATGCGTGTAGTCTATTTGGCTAGATGCCTTACCTGCAGTGTATTCTATGTCGGAAAAACTTACAGAATTTTCAAAGATAGAATACAGGAACATCTATACCAGATTAGGATTGGCAGTGTTACTAATGCTCTATCTAACACATTTTAGCAGAAGGTGAACATCTTAAGTTCAAATTCCTAGTGAATGACCACATTAAGCCCACTATTCGAGGAGGTGACATTCACAATTTGTCAGAAAACTGTGAGCTTAAATGGATCCTAAGGTTTAGAGCTGACAGGGGAAGAGGTCTTAATGAAAGGGTCTCCATTAAACCTGTTCTGAAATTCAGGGGGCTTAGTATTAAGTAATATCTATGTCAAAAATACACTGTTTTGCATGATATTCATTATTTTTGACCTATTGCTTTTGTTATAAGAAGCATACATTTTTTTGTTGCATTTATATCAATAATTTTATTATTTTTTATTAACATTTACTGAAGAATTTGCTTATTGCCTTAGTGCATATATACATAGATACACACACATATTTATTTTAAATAATAATTGTAGCGTATGTTTATGTAATATATATTGATATAAGATCATTTTTATTGTGTTTAATGTGCGGTCCTTTTAACACTATAATAGATTAATTGGATATATAAAATGATTGGCGCGACTATCTTATTTAAATGTGCATGACCAATGCCTGTGTTTAATGGTTTGATGAAGCTCCTATGTGAAAGCACTTACCAGCAATTTAATAAACAGTCATTTTTATTTATTCCTGGATCTATTCATTGTGGATTTATTTTATTATGAACGTGGTTGCAGTACTACTTTTCTGTTCGTAAAACACAATCATATTTAAACAAAAAACTAAAAACTAAAAATTACAAAAAACTACCAATCAATAGATGCTAACAATTAATTATGTAGCACACTTGTATAGGTATTTGTTCAGAGAGTTTTTGAACTGCTTGATGTTCATTTGTTTTGTATTCATGAAAACTGCAATGCTTTAGGCCATGCCTAATAGCACTGATAAATAATAGTGAAGATAGTATTGCAATACCATAGACGTGCTGCCCATTATAAAGCCCCATATCAAAAGTTGAAGATTAATCGCAATAATTCCTTGTACTTTGTAGGGAACTCTTGAAAACTGTAGCCTTTCTGAAATTATCTGTTGAGGTTGCTATGGTAGCAGACCTTTAAGAATGAGATGTAGCAATTGATTCCTTTCTTCCAGCACAAATATTATACTGTCTCTGAATGTATCAATTCTTGAATGTTCAGCACTGCCTGTAACAATTTACTTAAAGTTGAACACCATACCCGTCTTGCAGCCAAGGCATATAGCCCAATGTGTTTTCAAGAATGGATACCTTCTCAACTTTCCTGTCAGGGTTTTACAATAGCTTCTTCCCCATGGCTTTGTCATACATTTACAGAGCAACATGTTGCTTTTCCTCACAAAAAGGCAATGGAATGCTGTAGAAAAGGAAGGATGAAAGGGGTAGGAGATGGTGACATACCTTAATCTTTGTTCATAAAGACAGCAGAAGTAGGAAAGTATTGCGTCTAGCCAGAATGCAGACAAATATTGGACAAATGAGCAACTTTCTTTTCCAGCTATTTCTATCACATCTCAATAGCCCCAGAGGAAACTGTTTATAATCAGGATCAGCACTAGCAGAGAGTGGTCTGGCTAGTAAAATGACCTCATACATATGACAAATACTAAAGAAAATAATAAGAAAGTATATGACATTAATGTAGGGTAGCCCATTTCAAGCTGTCATAGTCACAGCATCAGTAAGTAGTCAGTGCATTCAACTAGTTAAAGTTATTATACAAAAACAATGAAGTGGAAAAAAATGTGCTATGTCAATAGTGACTATTTTAGCAGTGAAAGCATTACCAGTCACTGAAACAGCAGTTGTCAGCATTTACTGCTGCATTACTTCATTGCAGTTTGTTCATAATATGTCTTTTCTGACCTTAATACAGTTACATTCATATCAAACAAAAAACAGTAATACCAATGAACATCAAGGAGTTATTGTCAGTATTCAGTCATTCCATTAGTGCCTGCAAGATATATAACATTGTATACTGACACTTTCAAATCCAATAATGAAATGCCTAATATTCTATTATTAAAATAAACAGTTGCCTCTTAACATTTATCAGTTCATCTGCTGACTCTGTTTATCTCCCTTCTCTTCGTCTTGTTCTCTTTTTTTACTTCCATTTTATATTATTTGTTTCTAGAGGTCCAACATCATCCAGCATCTCAAGCCTCTCACTTGAGGGACTCCTCAACATGAGGCAGCATGGGAAGCCAGCTCTATTAGCTTCAGGACCTGGTTGAGGTTGTGGTTGATTGTTTAGTGGAGAGGTGGTTGCACCCATTTCAATCTCTCCTTCAGTGGGTACAAGGCTTCCTGACCTGGTGGACACCTGTCATTGAAACAACAAAAGACTTGACCACCACAACATTGTGGTGCCCCAGTTTGTCAAGAAAAACAGAAAAAACGTTGCTGGAAACTGCTGGTTTAAAACCTGGAGTTTAATGACGACACAACACAATACAGCTCAGTTAGCGCTTTCGGGTCAAAACCCTTCTTCAGACTAAGAACATACAAACACTAAACATATTTAAAACACTCATCAACCAATCAAAATTCAATAAAAAGCCCGCCTTTTCTTGAGGGCTGGCTTAAGGGGCACTGCTTCATTTAATCCTGGGAACCTGTGTGCAGCTAGCTCTAGAATCCATTTAGACTCCACCCATTCAGTGGTTTGCTTAATGTCACCACCTCTATTATTCAAGACAACATTCTGTATAACCCTAAAACTAAATTGATGTGTGGAGTGTATCTGTACATGTCTATATAGGGCATTGTGTTCATCCAAATTTCTAATTGATGACATGTGTTGTAAAATTCTAACCTTGAGCATGTTGTTGGTCTTGCCCACATAATAACACGAACAGGAATTACAGTTCGCCAAATATACAACATCTGTGGTCCTGCAAGTTGCTCTCCCTTTTAACTGGAATCCCCTCCCACTTACTGGATGAGTAAAAACCACATCTCTGTTGATATGGGCACAAGCCTTGCAATGACCACGAGTGTTTTTTAAATATGTTTAATGTTTGTATGTTCTTAGTCTGAAGAAGGGTTTTGACCCGAAAGCGCTAACTGAGCTGTATTGTGTTGTGTCATCATTAAACTCCAGGTTTTAAACCAGCAGTTTCCAGCAACATTTTTTCTGTTTTCCTTGGATTTTACTTTGTGACTGTTGCTGGGATTAAGCATAGCACGAGCTTTCATTTTCAGTTTGTCAAGAAGAGAGACATAATTGAGGTCACCCATACTGTGATAGAGCCTGAGCCCAGATTTTCTTATCCTTCCTTTGCTTCTCCTTCCCACTTGTATGTCTTGTCTACCCAAAATGTCAGCCCACCATCGTGTTTCTGTTTGTCTTGTCTGTGTTCTGTTTTTGTTTAAAAAAAATCCTTAATTCTTCCCTAACGCTCTCTCCTGCACGCACTACCTATATTCCTTCCCTAACTTCCCTTATTAAAAATATTGGAAAATGGAGATCTATCCCCACCAAAAAGTATTATCCATCCTCTCCTACTTCCTCTTGCACAATTCTCTTAATGTATTCCTTTTGTGTTTCCCTTGTTTTTTCAATCTCCTATATACAGCTGTCCTAGCTTTCTCTTTTCCATCCTTATAAAAGCCAAACAGTGTGTCCATGTGAAGGCACCCTTTACAGAGGACAAAAGAATAAAATATACTAGTGGTGAGCTGCTATTAATATTCACCCTTACCCCAGCAGAGCTTCCACCATATAAGATCCATTTAATTTTCTAATTGGGTGGGTGATTGTTATTTTGTGCAATAGTGTGCACATCAGAGAACTGGCGCAGACCCAATCCATTTCACCCTTGCTCTGCCTGGGCTCACCCCACTCCACTACTCTACCTCCTTTCCCACCCATCCCTGCTTACTCTACATTTATATTCTAACCTCCCTTTAAGAGCCCCCCACTCCAGTTATCCAATTATAATACATCCTTACCTTAATCACTAAATTATCCCTACTTTGCTTTCCATCCCCTAACTCCCACACCTCCCACTTCCTGTTAGCTCTATTAACACAACTCACTTTCCCTCTCTTCTACCTCTGCTTAACCCTGAATTTTTTCCTTTTTTATAACTCACTCTATTCTCCCCTCCTCTACCTACTACCCCTCCTGACACCTCCTTAACTCTCTTACAAAATCCTCGAGACATTCAATAACTCCCCTCTCCTCATCTCAGTAATGCACCCACATAAAATAATAGCATGCTAGCATATTTGCTCCTAACTCCCATTTTCTTCTTCCTATCTTGGCTATCATCTTATCACTCTAACCTACTATACCCTCCACTATCACCCACACTTACCCAAGTAACATCCCCCTATAATAAAACCCTCTACTACCCTATCTCACCCTCTCTATATAATACCTCCTATATAAAACATCTCAATCTTTCTCTTTCTTCCCCTAAACCTAAGTTCAAACCCATTGCATACTACTTCTACATCTCTAAACCTAAAATCACTTCCAGTAATACTCCTACCAGATGGGGACATCCCCCAAATCCTTCTCCATCTTCCTCCTCCATCTCTATCGCATCTATCTTACCTACTGGGTAACAACTCCCTACTTCTCCACCTAAACACCTGTCTATCTACTCAATAAGCCTACAAAGTCTCCCAAACAAAATCACAGAATTGCATGCTTGGATAGCCCACCACTCTCCTTACATCTTAACTCTCTCAGGAACCTGGCTCAAACCTCATATCACAAACTCTGAAATTTTTACCCCTAACTATTATGTAATCTGGCAAGATAGACTTTCCAAACAGGAGAAGGCATTTCTATCATCTACTCAGAACAGTTTAACCTCTCCCCTTCCCCTACCCCTTCCTGACTTTTCCCCTGCTGAACTTATCTTTCTCAACTGTTAACTTACTCCACACAAGAAATTTGCAATACCATCTATCTATATATCCTCTGATAACAATATTCCAGTTTTTGAATCTATTTTGTCCTGGATTTCCCAGTGTCTACCCACAAGACAATCTTACTACGTGACATCGATTTTGATTGGAATAAACTTGTCCCCCACTCCCCTAGACTTACTATAAACCTTTTTGGTTTCAGTAAACTTATTTCTTCTCCTATCTGCATCAATAAAAACTTCAGCTCCATTCTTGATTGGATCTTAACTTCCAACCCTAATCAGTACCATAATCTCACCATTTTACTCCTTAAGCGATCACCTCCCCATTTAAATACTAAGAATACATTCTCAAACCTCAAAAACCCACCTTTATAAAGACTATCGCAATCTAATCAATTTCAACACAGAAACTTTTAACAACCAATGCTCACTGTCAACTGGTTTCGCCTATTTATACTTCCTCTAAATGATACTGTTCTTGAGTTTAGCAATATTTTCCTACACATACTAAACTCCATAGCACCCATCAGAAAAATTAGGATCAAATCTAATCCCACACCCTGGCATTCAAAAAATACACTTTCCGCCATGAAACTTAGAGACATTACCTGGAAACAATGGACAAAGTCTAAATCTCCTTCCTGCCTCCTTAAATGTAAAGAACTAAGAAACCTTACTAAAAAGCTTATCATCCAAAACAAGAAAACATTTTATCAAGAAGCCCAATCTACTTACACCTGAAATCCCAAAAGATTCTGGTGCACTATGAACAATATTCTCCATCCAGGGAAACCTTCTACCCAACCCCTTCCCCAATAAATCACATCTTGAAACTGCCACCCTACTAAACAACTACTTTATAGACTCTATCCGCAAACTAACACCCTTGGATAATAACCAATCACAACCCCCCCCCCACCTTCTCCACCCCCTGCCTCCACTCATCCTTCTCCCTGAAACCTGTTCCCACTACTTATATAAAATCTCTTTTGCAGAAACTTAAACCTTGCTCTCCTTCCTTTGACAACCTACCCCCACCCCAATTTTTCAAACTTGCAGCCAATACTATGGCATATCCAGTCTCAATCCTTATCAACCATTCTGTTAAAGAATCTTCAGTCTCTGGCATTTAGAAATCCTTTAACCAAGCTACCTGCATTCAATATGCAGATGATTCCACATTAATATTGTCCACTACTTCCTCATCTGAACTGCAGTCCCTCACCCAAAAGTGTTTAATATAGTAGAAAGCTGGTTCCTACAGCGCTGCCTCCTCCTGAACCCCACAAAAACAAAATTATTACTCTTCACTCCTACACACAAATCCTCCCCATTAGACTTTACAGTCATATCTAATAATGGCACTGTCATATCTCCTGATCCAACCACCAAACTCTTAGGAGTAATAATAGACCACAGCCTTAACTTTGACACTCAAATCAACACTGCAATAAAATCAGTTAACAGAAAACTAGACTCCCGCTATAACATTAAACCGTTCCTTACTCCAATAGCTAGAACTACTATTGCCCACAACCATCTTATCTCTACTCTCCTCTATGCCTCACCTATTTATACTAATCTGTCAGAAAACAACCTCAGCATACTGGCAACCTCCTATAATAGCATTGCAAGATTTGCCACTGGCTCCCCATTTAGAACCCACCACTGCCATAATCTAAAACAGCTAGGATGGCTGGAGCTGCATAATCAGCTTCAATTTCACCACCTTATTATCACCCACAAGACCCTTTATCATCCTAGCAATACTCCAATACTTACTAGCTTTATCATCCCCTACAAAAATCTTACAACTCTTCGCTCAGCAAATAAATTTCTTATATCCATGCACAAATCCAGCAATAAGGCTGGGGATTCACTGTTCTCCAACACTGTGGTGAAAACCTGGAACCTAATTCCCACTGAACTCTCATCTCTTTCTTCAATGTTACTTTTCAAAAAGAAACTTGAAGTATACCTTAGAACTCACTGGCTATGCCCCTG
The DNA here is from genome assembly GCF_019279795.1 of Protopterus annectens. Lineage (NCBI taxonomy): Eukaryota > Metazoa > Chordata > Ceratodontiformes > Protopteridae > Protopterus > Protopterus annectens. The sequence goes on along the minus strand of NC_056735.1, from coordinate 1,733,538,189 downwards.
TACTAACCCAGACTAACAATCCCCTCCTTGCTATGTGCACTGTATACTTACTTCACTATTGCTGCATTAAGTCTAGCTCTTTCATAAACCACAGAGAGTATGATCTGTTAAGCTAAACTAAAGTCTGTATGAACTTAGCCTTTTTAAGGAACCGCTACAGAGTATGAACTTGTATACCAAGCTATCAACGTTATGAACATGTCTCTTCCTTATAAATAATTTATATTTCTTTGTAAAATATGTTGAGTAGTAAGATTACTAAGTTGCTATGTAAACAATTGCATTCTAGTCTTAAATTAGTACTGTACCTGAAGTTGCTATTATCTGTATAGTGGAGCTTAACTCCCCGGGCCACTACTGAAAATGGATATATATCCAGTTGGACTAGCCCGGTCAACAAATCTAAAATAAATAAATAAACAAATTTATACAATTCCACTTCACAAAAGAGGTAACTTCACTGACCCTTCAAATTTCCAACCTATAGCTATCCTCTCCCCTCTCTCTAAAATTCTAGAGAAATACATTCACAGACAAATTCTTATAGGTTCATAGGTAGTACTAGGCTATTGGCCCTAGGGCCTATATAAGCCAAGCAAAATGGTACCCTGGCTTTTGCCACCCAAGAAAATTATTTTCATGTGCCCCTGTCAAGCAGATCCACAGAAGTGATCCCTGGGGTGAATTTTCTATCTCCCATTCAATCATCAAGATTTTTCTTGAAGAGTGCTAATGAGAAGCTTTGTTTGATATAGATATGTAGTTTGTTCCAGAGTATGGGAAGTCTCTGGGACAGGAATCTATCCCTCCAGCATGTTCAGTTTATTGTGGTGACAAGGTTTAGGTCCCTAGAGTGTGTAGCTCAGAGGGACTGAGATTTCTTTAAGTGGAGCATGACCAACAGCACTGGATTTGACATAGCTTTGTATGTTATGCAGAGATCGCCTCTGAGTAGGCGATATGTGATAGAGTAGAGCTAGAGTTTTTTGAGACGGTCTATGTAGGGCATCTGTCTGAGGCCAGTAATCCTTTCTGTGAGGTATTTATGTGGCTTTTCCAGTTGTTGTAAATGTCTTGTGAGATACATACCAAAAGGGGCATTGTACTCTATAATGGGTCTAATGAGTGATAGGTAGAGGGGAACAATGACCTCTTTTTTCCTGGATGAGAAACCTTTTGTGATTAGGTGTGCCACATAGAAGGATTTCCTGATTACTGTGGCAATGTGATTATCAAAGGAGAGACTACTGTCCACCTGTGTCCCAAGGTCTCTTATCACACTTTTGGTATTAAGTAGACTATCACCTATGTGGTAGTTCATGGGTACAGAGTTTTTACCAAAAGGGGATGACAATGCACTTTTTGGCATTGAGCTTGAGGCCATGGCTTTGACAAAAGGCATCTGTCTCAGTGAGGCCTTTTTATAGGATGTCCACATAAATAGGAGTTTTGATTATGGCTCCTAGTTTGCAGTCATCTGTGAACTTTGTTAGCCAAAGATCTTCTGTTTTAGCCTGTACTTCAGAGAAGTAGATACCAAACAGGAGAGGACCCAGGACTGAACACTGTGGTACTCCACTTGTCACTGGTCTGAAGTTGGATTTAGAGTCTCCTACTTTCACAGTGTGGGTTCTGTCAGTGAGCCAGTTGGCAACCCATCTTGTGACATAGGGATTTATACCTAGTTTAGTGAGTTTATCTATAATTCCAGAGTGGGGGATGGTATCAAAAGCCTTGGCAAGATCTAGATAGGCTGTTTGAACCACCTTATCCTCATCTACAGCTTTGGTGACCGCTTCATTGAAGTCAATCAGGTTTAGGAGACATGATCTGCCTTTTACAAACTTGAAATGGGTAGGGTCCAGAGTTTGGAGATTAACAATGTCATTGTTTATAAGTTCCATGATGATATGTTCCATAGCCTTGCAGATCAGGCTCGTCAGGCTGATGGGGCGATAGTTCCCAGGGTCTGTGGTGGCTCCCCCTTTGTAGAGTGGGATAACCATTGATGTGCACTATTCAGTGGGCACAAAGCCTGAGGTGAGGCTATGATTGAACATGGTATTTTGGTGGGGTGCCAGTTCATTCTGTAGTTCATGTAGAATGCAGCATGGGATGTTGTCAGGTCCCATGGATGCTGTGTTCTTGGCTTTGGAGAGTGTGTTTGTTACCTGTGCAGCCATGATTACAAGAACTTTGCATTCTTCCGGTATAGAGATGGGCCCTTTAGGGGGTGAGAGAGGGGTAAAGTTAGCACTGAACCTATCTGCCAGGATGTTGGCAAATCAGTTGGTTCTGTATATTTAGTGCCATTGTGCTGTAACTCAGAGCAGATCTGAGTGTTGCCATTGAGATTCTTGACATAGCTATAGAATGCTTTGGAGTCTTTAGAATCAGTGGCAATTTTGTTTTCATAACTAGCTTTGGAGGATTTCAGATTCTTATTGAGGCTGACCATGGAGTTCCTCCAATCATGGGATTTTACTCTTTTTTGCAACAGTTTCTTTATTCTGTTGTAGAGTTTGTTTATGGCAGGGGACCACCAGATTGGCCTCCTTTTTTTGGAGGATAGCATCTTGGTTCTGTTAGGGATTGCACAATCCATGCACTCATGTAAGTGCTTATAAAGTGCATTTGAATAGGATTCAGCAGTCATACCTCTATTGTCTGTCAGCATGGGTGTTGTGAAGTTTGCCACTTCTGTCTTAAGAAGTGTGAAGTTGGCTTTGGAGAAATTTTTTATGGTGATTTCCCTAATGGGGGGTGGGGGTGGGATGTGGATGTCTAGGGTGATTAGCTTGTGGTCGGATCTGACCAACGAGGAACTGACCTCTGGTGTGGAACACCGGTTGCCCATGTTGGTAATAACCAGGTTTAGGATATTGCTGCCCCTGATAGGGTGTGGATAAGTTGATCCAAGGCATTGGAATTTATGAACTCCAGAAAACGCTGAGCACAAGAGTTGGTACATGAGTAGTTTTCCCAGTTAATGATGGGGTAGTTGAAATCGCCCATTATTAGGGTGTTAGGTTGTACTGTAATATTTTCCAGTGTATTAAGAAATGAGGAGTGGGAATCCTGGGGTATGGTGGGGGATTTGTACAAGCTACAATTTGGATTGCGGTCTTGTCCAAAATTAGTTGCACTTGGATAATCTCAGATACATTATGCTGAGCAACTAGCCTAGGGGTGTGGATATCCTTAATGAATATGGACATGCCTCTGCCTTTAGTGTTTCGGTCCAGGTTAGGTGGCCGAAAGGTGTGGTATTAATTATAGCCCGGTAATGCAAGGGTGCTTGCTGGAGCCTTGGAGCAGGTCTCTGTCACTGCACAGATATTGATGTTCTCCATTTTAAGGAGCGCCTTCAGTGAGTGCATTTTGAGGCTTAGACTTCTAGCATTAAGCAGCATTACCCTTAGATTTTTCTTGCTTGTACCTGTTACGGTGGTGATTTTGTCATTTGAACCTTGCCTAAGAAAGGCACTATAGGATTGGCAGCTACCTTAGCTAGTATCCAGAATCCCAAGGGCTACAGGTGCAGGCCATCTCTGGCAAAGCATCGTGGTTTGTCGATCATGTCATCCCAAGCAGACAGATACTGGATCCCCTTAGAATGACACCAGAACCTTATCCAATTGTTGAAGTCAATCATTTTGTCCTTGTACTCTGGTATCATTCTGGGTGATGGCAGGATGCCACTCAGAGCTAGGGTCATATCTGCCTGGGATACAAGATCGGACAGCTCCTCCATGTCTCTTTTCATGTAGTCCAGGGAGGTACATCTCAGGTCATTCACACCAACATAGACCATGACAGAGTCATATTTGTACTTGTTGTGGAGTGACCTGAGTGCATGCATTATCTGGTGGATCCTGGCACCTGACAGGCAGCTGACAGTAATTTTCACCTTGTTTAGCCTGGTGAGTGGAACATCAGTGTGCCTGACTATAGAGTCACCTATGACTAGAGTGTTGGGTACGTTGTTATGCCTTATGGGCTGTGGTTGAGTGGCACACTGAGTTTGTGGGCTGTGTGTCATTTGGGTTGTGTTGGGAGGTGGAGGTTGCTTGTGTTTCTCCTTTGCAGGCCCCTGCTGCTTGGGTAGATTTTTATTGAGAGCCTCCATGAATGTAGGTGTATGTTTTGGGTTTCTATGTGTGTGTTTGGTGATGTAAGTTTTGAGGGACTATGTGATGAGTGTGGTGTGGTGCAAGTGTTTGCCTTCTCCTCTTGACTGTCTAGTCCAGTCTTGGGTGAAGAGATCTTTGCTTCCAGTTTGGCTATATAAGTGCATCTTCACAAGTTGTAGTGTTGGGTGGTAGAAGAGCATTTTCTGTGTGCATGAGGCAATTGCTGCATTGCCCCAAGATGCCTAGATTCATCAGGTAGACAGGATAAAACACTGGGAGCTGACCCTTAGACATGCCTGGTTAGGTGCTTATTTATTAAGTACTAAAAAAACTGTTTTACTCTAGACAAGTGAGGATAGTTGAGTGCTGTAGTAATTTGTAGCCTATTTAGTGCTTACAAGGAGTTCTGAACAAGTGCTCAGCTCAAAGAAACAGATTTGAGTGCTGAAACTAGAAAACTGACTAGTTCCAATAAACAAAATTAAGCTAGAAAGCTTCCCTCTAACACAAAAAGGTTTGGGGGCTCAGACGCTTACAAACAGTCCTGGATACAGCAAATCTATATCTGGACTAGACGACTTACAAGAAAGGCAGGAAACAAGCTTAGAAAATGTATTTATTTATTTATTTTTTTTTGTAAAGTGGAAAGGAGGATCAGAAACTAAGTGGGTTAGCCTTCTCAAATGTTTTCCCTGGATTAGGTAGAATGAGGTAATGACACTAGACTGGGAGGAGTGTCCCAGATCAAATGTACAGTAGGGGCAGGCAGCTGCAAAGTCACCAAGTATAAACACAGGATACCAACAGGGAGGGAGGGTGGTAAACAACAAGCCCAACCAGATGCTTAACAATTGTAGAAAAATTCTAGTTAATACCTCACACACAGTGAAACTAGCTAGAAATGTATATGCAGACAATAAAAGTGCTATAAATAAGGATTCCAAGATGGTGGTCGTCTAGTTGACACCTTTCACACGAAGCTCCATACAAATCAGCTAAAAACCGACAATTTAAACAACTTTCAGTGTGGTGTTCTCACAGGATTTGGTCTAGTAAATAACTGTGTATCTGGTCATTAAGAAAAGATCGTTCTTCTATCAAAAAATCCAGTCAAATCTCTTTTGTGGAAAAAATTAAACTTCTCTCAGCTTGTGTAGCCTGGGCCATGTGCATCCAAGGGGTTTGTAGCTTTGACTGTATCCTACTGGAGTACTCTCATCTAAGGCATGGCTGGAAACTCTGACACCATGGAAACACAAACTACCAAGGCCAAATTCTCTTCATTATCATTATCATCTCCGGAGAAAGATACAAGTTCTAAAAGACTCAGAACCAATAAACAAGTAGGTGACACTCCAAAACAAATGCTAAAGCAAAAACTGACTCAAATTTCCATATGGAAGACTTAAAAATGGCTTTACAACCAATTCATTCAGCCATACAAGGTTTTTCTACTCAGCTTACAGACTCTGGCAAAACATTAAAACAAATAACAGATAGGATGGACACACTTGAAGGTAAAAATCATACTATGGAAATCCAAATAGATTCAATAAATAAAGACTTGTGTGCTAAAGATTCACTGCTTACTGAAATACAAGATAAACTCCTGGACTTGGAAGCGAGAAGCCGTCGCAACAATATATTAATAAGAGGCTTGCCAGAATCATACGATAACCAAGATTTACTTAAAATCACAAAACAGATTTTTTCAGCACTTCTCACTTTAGACAGCAGCTCTGAAAACCTAGTAGTAGAAAGCACACAGAGCCATACGTTCTCGTCAAGTAACCACTGTACCCCGACTGATCTACACCAAGATTTTGAACTTTCAAGATGCCCAGAAGATTTTGGTTACAGCTCAGAACACAGACAGTTTGTATGGAATAATCACAAACTCACTTTCTCACAGGATTTACCTCATCAAATTAAATTAAACAGACAGAAGCTGTCTCCTTACTGTGCTGACCTAATCAAACGTGGTATAAAATTTCAGATGCGATACCCAAATGCATTAACATTTACTTATAAAGACAAGAGACAGTCAGTGAATACTGTGCAAGAAGCGCAAGACACTTTTCTAAAGCTTTTTAAAGTAGTGCCCACCACAACATGAGAAGCTTAACAAGAACTGGCCAATCTCTGGTGGCTTATAAGTCATTGTTCTAATCTAGTTTTATTCATATGTTGTGCATTTGTTATGTCACTTTTACTCTGAATTGTGAAGTACTAAACTGTGTTGAGATGACAATCTTGGCTAGCTATCTTTCATGTTTCGCATCCATTCTACATTTAAAACTAGTGCTTTATGCCAATAGGAACTTTTGTTCGACAATTGTAGTGACTGTATCACATCGATCTATCTTTATGAAGGCACGCTCACCTAACATAGACTGTAGTGACGTACATAGCTTATTGTCTTCGACTTACATGGTAGCTGGATGAGACTTTTCTCTGTATTGTAATCCTGCTTACCCTTTAGTTTTGTTTTGTATATTGGAATGCCACAATTGGTTTCTTCTGTGATCGTCACTGAGACCCATAGAGATGACGTTGCCTCTTCAGTCATGCAGAGCACTTTTTTCTATATTCCGGTAAACCTTCGGTTTGACGTGCCTGTCATGCCTAACACGAACATTAAGACACACTCAAGGTTTAGCTTTCAAAAGAGAAAAGTTGCTAAGAACCATTTATATTCCATTTACACATTGCTTTTTTCTTTTCTCTATGTTAGAATGTTGCTTTTAATTTGACTTTCATCAGCTACATTAACTTTGTTCAATTATACTTAGTAGAATATTGCATAGTTTGTGTCTGTTTATGCAAAAACAGTGTCGCAGGAATAACTTTCAATGTTAGTTGTGAGGTATGTGTTTGTACAGTATGTACGGTATCAAAGCAGATAGCTTCGCTATCTCACAGCACTTTATTCTCCACTTTGATTCTCAACAAAATCCTCATGTCCTCCCTACATATGTGTATGTGGGGGGTGATTGGATACCATAGTTTCCTTTCCAGTCCTAAAATACTGTTGTAGGTGAATTGGAAATTCATCATGTTGCCTGCAAGTACACATGTACATATGTGCACCATGTGATGGATTAGCATCCTATCCTGATTTTATTTTCTCCATCTTGCACCCAATGAGTGCTAAGATGACTTCTAGTTGCCCTGCATTTCTGCATTAGATTACATGGATAATTGGAAAATGAATGCAAGAATTTGTGAAGCTTGTAAGCGAATGAAATATGATATTTAGGGAATAATAAGATTGTGTGTGGAATTGTCTTTCTTAAAAACTTCTTAAGTCATATAAACAGTCGTCATTTATATTTATATATGTAGTATGACAGCTACATAAACAGGTGATAAATGGGTACTAATAAAAGTTGAGTCTAATATCCCAGAGTCACAAATAGGTTCATATCCCTATCAACACCTATCATATACACATTACAGCTAGCGGATACCACAAACTTGTCAATACATTTAATTTTATTTTAAACACTACAGTGAGAAGGAGAGTTGGTGTGGTGAGGTTTTACTTTGACGGACATTTTGTTTTCCATGTTTTTGTATATATGTATAGTTATGTTTAAAGATATAATAGTCTTTTTCAGGACTCTTTATAGAACTATTTCAGTTATGATTTCTATTATGTTAACCAAAGTTAACTTTATTATTTGTGATGATTCATATGTTCCTTCTTTTGTTGTAGATGGGTGGGTAGGCACCGGGTTAGTATGGAGGGAACTGGCTTTGATTTTGGAACTTTTGAGAGGCAGTAGCATACAATATAATTTATACAGTGAGACTAGGTTCAATATTTTCTATTTTTTTAGGATTTTACTAAGTAAAGTATTTAAGATTTTACTGAGTAAACACTTAAGTAGATACACAGACTTAAAGCAACTAATGTAATGTCTTTATATATTGATTCTTGAAATGTCAGAGGGTTACAGAACAAAACTAAGAGATCACTACTGTTTCATTTATTGTTCAAATCTCAGGCCAGTATTTGTTTTCTGCAGGAAACACACATGCATAGAGATGACTGGAAGAAAGAAAACAGTAAGAAATGGGTTAAAATGATAATTGCAGCCAGGGATTGCTCTAATTCAAGAGGTGTGGCAATTTTAGTCAATAACAATTTCCTAGGTAATATTACAAACATAAATTATGACGCAGATGGTAGATGGTGTTATTTCTCTTCTTATTTTTCTAACATTGATAAACCACTCTTGTTTTTTAATTTATATAGTCCTTGTGACCACCAACATATTTTCTTTATTCAGATATGTAATATTCTTTCATCTTTCAAGGATCATTATATTATTATGGGTGGGGATTGGAATGCCGTTATTAATCCTGATTTCGATCGTACTAGTAGATCAATTTCATATAATCACCAAGCATCTATTGCCCTAGAAGAATTAATGTTAGACCTCAACCTTATAGATCCCATTACCCTCAATGTACATACTGACAGGAAAGATAGATATACATATTATTCTAAATGTTATAATGCATGGTCAAGACTAGATTTCTTTCTTGTTTCTGTTTTTCTTATGCATCAAAAAACTGAATACTTCATGGAGCCTAGATTTTTATCTGATCATTCAAGGATATCACTTAAGATTAGCTTTGATATAACAAGGCCACGCATATATACACAAAATAGATGGACATTTAACAACAACCTTCTCTTGAATAAGAATATCCATGTTATAATTACTGAGATTATACAAGAAATGTTTTCCAATCTTGATACATCAGACATTCCATATGATGTTCAATGGGCTGCTTGTAAGGCAAACCTTAGAGGAGAGTTAATTAGCAAGGCTTCTTAGCTTAAAAAACAGTATAGAAATAAAGAATCCTCGTTAAAACTAAAAATCCAAACTTTAGAAAACCAACACAGATTGAATCCTGATTCTTCTATATATCTACAAATTTGTGAATTCCAAAAAGAACTTTTACTACTACACCAACATAATCTCTCTATAATAGAACAAAGGCTCTTAGCTACTTATTCTGAATGGGTTCAAGTCCCCTCTAAAGTTCTCGCCAGAATAATTAAAAATAATCAGTCCTTACCTAGAATAGCACCCATACACTATAACAACAAGATATATAATACGGACTTAGAAATTATGCATCTTTTCACTACCTTGTTTTCAGATGTATACTCTAAAAAGCCTGACCCTATGACTACACAGCATATTGAAAGTTTTATATCTTCCATTAAATTCCCACTACTGAATGATCAACAAAGGAAAACACTATCGCCCCTTTGAGATCTCAAGAAATTTCAGAAGCCATTGACAAGATTAAAACTAATAAATCCCCAGGTCCGGATGGATTTACACCAGAATTTTATAAAACTCACAATTCAATTCTTGTACCTTTTCTTCTTAAAGTTTTTAACTACATAAAAATAAATGGTATATCAGATTTACATTGGAATGTCTCAAAAACCATATTAATTCTAAAAAATAATAAAGACAAAACAGATCCTAATAATTATAGACCTATCTCCTTAATTAATATTGACATTAAAATTTTAGCCTCATTATTAGCTGAGAGATTGAAAAAAGTTCTAACATCATTAATTTCCCCAGATCAATCAGGCTTTATGTCCCACAGGCATGTATGGGACAATACTTTATCTCTAGATGCCTTTATACACTTCGCAAAAAAAGATAGAAATCCTATATATGCTCTAATCCTTGATGCTTCGAAAGCTTTTGACAGAGTAAATTGGGGCTTTCTTTTTCGTACTATGTCTTTAATATACCTAATACTTTTATTGATTTTATTAAAGTTTTATATAAGGATTCTTCCACCTTTCTTCATATCAATAGAAATGCCTCTAAGATTATAAAAATCACTAATGGTACGAGACAGGGATGCCCATTATCTCCTTTTCTTTTTAATCTATACTTAGAGCCAATGTTATTATATATAACACAAAACACTTTTCACAAGATTCCCAAAATTTTAAATACTGAGGTGTCCTTTTCTGCATTTGCGGATGACTTGGTGATATACCTCCAAGCACCTAGTACAGACCTTGTGAAAATAATCAATATTATTAATACATTTTCACAGGCCTCTGATTATCAGGTGAATTCTCATAAAACTTTCATCTTTCCTATAAATCAAAACAGCGATAGTCAAAATGAATATACTCCCTAGACTCCTATTTCAATTTAATGCCATAGACCAGATTATTCCTAAATCTTTCTTTACAAAAGTCAATAAGGAATTAGCTAGATTTATCTGGTCTCCTAAGTCAGTCAGAATATCATATCTTAAATTAACGTGTCCTAAAAATAAAGGAGGCCTAGGTCTTCCGAACTTTTACATGTATTATCTAATTATTTCGGCTAACAAACTACTCACCATTGTGAACTTGAAAACTGATAGGTATAGGCAGTACCCCATTTGGACCAAATTATGGCATCAATACATTTCAAGTAAAAATATTAACCCGATTGCTCTTCCTTTCCTTTCTAAGGAAGCTGCTAACATTCTGAAATTTTCCAAACCCTTAAAACAAAAGATCAATTATTTTCAAGAATTAATAAAACTCATTAATCTAGATAGCATTTTTCAACTAACACAACCTTTACACTTAAATCCTAATATCCAGTTTAATAATGTACCTTTTAATCTTTCTAAATTTCCACTTATTCAAAGTTTCACTGTGTGGGACTTGCTACAATATAACGATTTATCTCTCACTAACCTACGATAAAGCTGAAAGCAAATATTAATTACATTACTATACTACAATTGAGAGATAGCATCATTGTGAAATTTGCTCACATTAAAGTAAGTATAAATGATTTTACAAATCTTACCACTGTTATACAAGCTCTAACATTACCACAGAAGATGTTATCTAAATCTTATAATCTGGTTAATCAGATAATACATAATAATACTTGTCTATTTTCTGATTATTGGGATAAACAGAATGTCCATTTATCTTTAACTCAGAAACTTTCAGCCATCAAGGATACTTTAGACTATTTCCCATTCAAGAAGCTTTTTTATACCCAGTTAATGATATTTAATAATGCATATCATACTCCTTCCAAACTTAACAAGTTTGACTCCAGAATTCTCCTCATGTTCTTGCTGTTCTTCTTTAATGCTGATCTCTTACATATTTTGTGGTCCTGTCAGCACTCACATAAACTTTGGACCTCCCTTAAAATCAGATTACAAAAAATGGGATACCAAAAATCCACACTATCTTGGGAATTAGCGATTCTTCATATTCCTATTATTCATCTATCAAAATTTGATACACGTGTTAGTTTATATTTGTTCACTCATTAAGTTTTATATTACTAAAAATTGGTTAGACCGTACCAAACTAAATTGGAATAACTTTAGAACCTTAGCTTACTCTTATATTTCAGCTCAGAAATTACTGGTGAAGAGTCCAAAGAAGTTAGCTCTTAACAATAAAGTCTTAGAAAAGGTATTACACATCTTGGATAGTGTTTAATAATCTCTGTCATTTTTTTTTTTTTTTAGTTTTATTAACCTACCTCTCTCTCACTTACATTTACATGCATACTCCTTTATATACAGGCTTATATACTTTGTTGCCTCTGGTTTAACATATTCATACTTTGTATATAGTTATGTTATAGTTGTCCTGTTTGGAGTTCTTGCATTTACATTGTTATAGTCTTGCATTGATACTTGAACTCCCATGCTCTTATATCCAATGTTCATTTTGGTTATTGTGTTCTTGTTGTATTGTAAATATGCATATATTAATAATTCAATAAAAAGTTTTTTGAAAAAAAGTGCTATAAATAACTCGTAAAAAGAAGCAAGAAAACAGGATACTTAATGTTATATATCACAGATCAGCTTCCTTCCTCCGAGTAGCTCAGTGTGAAATATTTACTATAGGAAAATCTCCTCAACCCCTCTCTACACCAATTTAGACCCTACCACAGCACATTCACAGCCCTTTTATCCTTCACCCAAACTATGAGATAACAATAAACTGGTGTCATACCTATTCCTTGACCTCTCCAAGGCATTCAACACTGCCTCCCACCCTAAGCGTCTTACTAAACTAACTAAACTCAACCTCTCTGAATCAAGTTCTCTCTGATTCTCTAGTTATCTTCACAACAGACAACAATATGTTAGATGATAGACCTTCTGCTCACCTTTCCTACCTATCCAAACATTCATACCCCAAGGATCCATTTTAAGCCTTTTTCTCTTTAATATTTTTACTAGTAATCTCCACTCTGCCTGCTACACCTCTTGTCTGATCCAGTATGCCGGCAATGTTACTCTTATTATCCTCTGTGACAACCCTACTGACCTTCACTCCCTCATCCAGACCTGTTTTAACTCCATTGAACATTGACTAATCAAAAACTCAGCCTTAACCCAAAGAAAACTAAGCTTCTGCTTTTCCTTCCAAAATCAATGTCCAGCCTTAAAACCTCCTTCAGTCTCTCTTCCCTAGACAACACCATTATTCATGCAGACTCCCATACCAAACTTCTAGGAATTATAATTGCCAATGAACTGAAATTTGACCATCATATCCAAATATCCATCAAAAAGACCAATCAGAAACTCGGTTTACTGTATTAAAACAAAAAAAAATATCTGTCACCTCAAGGACTTCTCTTCCACAAGCCTACCTCCTCCACTGCCTACTCTATGCTTCCCCTATATTTACCCATCTTCAAGCAAATATTTTAACCAAACTTGAACAAGCTTACAACAAAAATAGCCAGATTTGCCTGTAACTTCTCTTATAAATTCCATCATTAGCTTGCCCTTAACCAACTACAATGGCTTGAATTCCCTTAACTACTCAACATTCTCAGCTACAAATGACACATTCTCTACTTTACAAACCTGCTGCATGTCTATCCCTGTCCACCCTCCTATCCCAATGTAAACCCTCACAATCCCTCCATAGCACCGATCAACTGCTACTTGACACCTACAGGCCTAACAAAACAAAATGCTCTATAAATGCTCTATATCTCAAACCTGCAATAAACTCCCAACCAGTATACATTCTATTCAATCCTCATTTCATTTTAAAAAAGAACTGCCCTTCCAACTGTCCTTCCTGCACCTCCCTACCTAACACATACTCACCCAATTGTTAGAATATAACAATTTCTATCTCCTTACTTTAATATAACTTTCATAAATAATAGTACTTTAGTGCCTTACCTGTACTGCTGACCAGGCTCATTAGGCTAATGGGGCAGCAGTTCCTGGGGTCTGTGGTGGCACCCCCTTTGTGGAGTGGGATAACCGTCACTGTGCTCCATTCAGTGGGCACAAAGCCTGAGGTCAGGCTATGACTGAACATGGTGCTTAGGTGAGGTGACAGTTCGTTCTGCAGTTCGTGTAGAACGCAACCTGGGATGTTGTCAGGTCCCATGGATGCTGTGTTCTTGGCTTTGGAGAGTGTGTTTTTTACCTGTGCAGCCATGATTACAGGAACTTTGCATTCTTCCAGTATAGAGATGGACCCTTTAGGGGGTGAGAAGGGGGCAAATTTAGCACTGAACCTATCTGCCAGGATGTTGGCAATATCAGTTGGTTCTGTATATTTAATGCCATTGTGCTGTAACTCAGAGCAGATCTGAGTGTTGCCATTGAGATTCTTGACATAGCTGTAGAATGCCTTGTGTTTGTCTTTAGAATCAGTGGTAATTTTATTTGCTTGACTAGCTTTGGAGGATTTTATGATTGATCTCAGCTTTTTACTGAGGCTAACCAGGGAGTTCCTCCAATCATGGGATTTTACTCTTTTTTGCAACAGTTTCTTCCTTCTGTTGTAGAGTTTGTTTATGGCAGGGGACCACCAGATTGGCTTCCTTTATTTTGAGGATAGCATCTTGGTACTGTTAGGGATAGCATGATCCATGCACTCGTGTAAGTGCTTATAAAGTGCATTTGTGTAGGATTCAGCAGTCGTACCTCTATTATCCATCTGCATGGGTGTCGTGATGTTTGCCACTTCTGTCTTAAGAAGCGTGAAGTTGGCTTTGCAGAAGTTTTTTACGGTGGTTTCCCTAATGGGGGGTGGGGTGGATGTACAGGGTGATTAGCTTGTGGACGCATCTGACCAATGAAGAATTGACCTCTGGTGTGGAACACCGGTCGCCCATGTTGGTAATGACCAGGTCTAGGATATTGCTGCCCCTGGTAGGGGTGTGGATAAGATGATCCAAGGTGTTGGAATTTATGAATTCCAGAAAACATTGACCCAAAGATTTGGTACATGAGTAGTTAATTGTGGGGTAGTTGAAATAGCCCATTATTAGGGTGTTAGGTTGTACCCTAATATTTTCCAGTGTAACAAGAAATGAGGAGTGGGAATCCTGGGGCATGGTAGGAGATCTGTAGCAAGTTACAATTTGGATTGCGATCTTGCCCAGAGTTAGTTGCACTTGGGTAATCTCGGATGCATTATGCTGAGCAACTAGCCAGGAGATGGATATCTTTAATGAATATGGACATGCCTCCGCCTTTAGTGTTTTGGTCTAAGTTAGGTGGCAGAAAGGTGTGGTATGAATTATAGGTTCATAGGTTCATACTAGGCTATCTGCCCTAGGGCATTTATAAGCCTAGCCAGAGTGTGTTTGGCTTTCGCCACCCATTTTAAATTAATTTTGCTATTCCCTTTTTCGAGGTTAGTATACTGTGCCTCTGTCTAACAGTGACACAGAAGTGATACCCGGAGTAAACCTACGATCTCCCATCCACTCATCAAGATTCCTCTTGAAGATAGTCAATGAGGGACTCTGCCTAACCTGGACTGGGATTTTATTCCAGAGTGAAGAGAGCCTCTGGGTTATGAATCTGTCCCTCCAGCATGTCCTATTTATTTCAGTGCTGAGGTTCAAGTCTCTCAAGCGCATAGCTCAATGGGATTTGGATTTTCTGAGGTGCAGCATGTCCATTAATTCTGGGTTGGACATGGCTTAATACGTCAGTCACAGATCACCTCTGAGCAGGCGGTATGCCACTGAGTAGAGCTGGAATTTTTTTAACAAGGCAGCATATGGCATCTGTTTGAGCCCTTTGATCCTCTTGGTGAGGTACTTTTGGGGTCTTTCCAGTTGCTGCAGGTGTCTGGTAAGGTAGATCCCAAAAGGGGCATTGTACTCAATTATGGGCCTGAAGAGGGATGAGTAAAGAGGCATGATGACCTCCCCTGATCTAGATGTGAATCCCTTCATGATTAGGTGGGCTATATAAAATGTTTTTCTAACCACTTTGGCCACGTGGTTGTCAAATGAGAGATTGCTATCAACTTGGGTCCCCAGGTCCCTAATTACTTCTTCTGTACTTAATGGATTACCACCTATGTGGTAATTTGTGGGCACTTTGTTTTTGCCAAAGGGGATGACGATACACTTTTTGGCGTTTAGCTTGAGGCCATGGCTCTGGCACCAGTTGTCTGTTTCTATGAGGCCCTTTTGGAGGATGCTTGTGTCGGCTGGAGAGTCGATTATGGCGCCCAGTTCATAGGTTCATAGGTTCATACTAGGCTATCTGCCCAATGGCATTTATAAGCCTAGCCAGAGTTTTGTGGCTTTCGCCACCCCATACTATGCCCATTATTTTGCTGTGCCTCTGTCAAGCAGTGACACTGAGATAATCCCTGGGGTATATCTGTGATCTCCCATCCATTGGTCAAGATTTCTCTTGAACAAAGCCAGTGAGGTGCTCTGCCTCACATGTACCGGGATTTTGTTCCACAGCATAGGGAGTCTCTGGGTGATGAATCTGTCCCTCCAGCACGTCCTATTAATAACTGTGTCAAGGTTTAAGTCTCCCGCCCTTGTAGTTCTGAGGGATCTAGATTTTTTGAGGTGAAGCATGTTCATTAATTCTGGGTTGGACATGGCCTTGTATGTCAGGCACAGGTCACCTCTGAGCAGACGGTAAGCGACTGAGTAGAGCTGATGTTCCTTCAGTCGGGCAGCATAGGACATATTTTTGAGACCCTTTATCCTTTTGGTGAGGAACTTTTGGGGCCTTTCCAGTTGCTGCAGGTGTCGTGTCAGATACATTCCGAATGGGGCATTGTACTCAATCATTGGCCTGATGAGTGATGAGTACAGGGGGACGATGACTTCCCTTGATCTAGATGTGAATCCCTTCATGATCAGGTGGGCAATGTAGAAGGTCTTTCTAACTACTTTGGCAACCTGAGTATCAAATGAAAGGTTACTGTCAACCTGGGTACCCAGATCCCTGATAACCTCTTCTGTGCTCAGTGGGTTGCCGCCTATATGGTAGCTAGAGGTAACCTTGTTTTTCCCGAAGGGTATGACTATGCATTTTTTGGCGTTTAACTTTAGGCCATGGTTCTGGCACCAGTTTTCCATTTCTATAAGACCCTTCTGAAGGATATCTGTGTCAGATGTGTTCTCAACTATGGTGCTAAGTTTGCAGTCATCTGCAAATTTTGTCAGCCATAATCCTCCTGTGTTTGCTTATACTTCTGAAAAGTAGATGCCGAACAGGAGATGGCCCAGGACTGAGCCCTGTGGGACACCACTTGTGACAGGCTTTGAGTGTGACATGGCGCCAGCAACTCTGACCCTGTGGGTTCTGTCACTTAGCCAAATTGCAACCCATCTTGTGACGTATGGGTTTACATTTAAGCTGATGAGTTTTTCAATGATACCTGAGTGGGGTATTGTGTCGAAAGCCTTTGCCAGGTCGAGGTAGGCTGTGTGGACTGCCTTTCCCTCATCAATGGCCTTGGTGACTGTTTCAAAAAAGTCCACCAGGTTTAGAAGGCATGATCTGCCCTTGACAAGGCCAAACTGGGTCGGATCCAAAGTCTGCAAGTCTCCTATGTCTTTATTTATGAGTTCCATTATGATCCTCTCCATAACTTTGCAGATCAAGCTTGTCAAGTTGATGGGACGGTAATTTCCTGGGTCGGTGGAGGCACCTCCTTTGTGAAGTGGGACCACAGTTGCCGTACGCCACTCCTTAGGCATGTATCCTGTGGTGAGGCTAAGATTAAACAGCTGCCCTAACTGCGGGTTTAATTCCTCATTGAGTTCGTGGAGCACACATCCGGGGACACCATCTGGTCCCATGGATGCTGTGTTTTTTGCCTTGGAGAGAGCAGTTCTCACCTGAGCATTTGAGATGTTTGGGGGGCTATAATTCTCTGGTATAGATATCTCACCTTTTGGGGGGAGGGAGGGGAGAAGTTTGCACTGAATCTGTCAGCCAGTATGTTGGCAATGTCTGTAGGTTCAGTAATTTTTACATCATTTTGAACTAATTCTGAGCATATCTGGGAATTTCCTCCCAGGTTTCTAACATAGCTAAAGGAGGCCTTATGATTATCCTTTGAGTCCTTAGCGATTTTTCTCTCAAAATTTGCCTTGGATGATTTTATGAGAGATCTTAATTTTTTGCTTATAATGATCAAGGGTGTTTTCCCTTTTAAGGATTTTGCTCTATCTTGTAGTAGCTTCCTCCTTTTGTTGTAGAGCTTGTTTATGGCTGGGGTCCACCAAACTGGACGCTTGCCTTTGGTACAAAGGGTCTTTGTTTTGTTTGGGATTGCCTGATCCATGCAGTCCTGTAGGTGCTGGTAGAAGGCATTTGTAAGTGATTCAGCGGCTTGAGTAATGGTTTCTGCAGTCTCGGGGGCCATAAAAGAGACCACACTAGCCTTTAGAAGTGTGAAGTTGGCTTTTGAGAAGTTCTTCACTGTGGTCTTTTTTATCTCAGGTGGGGGCAGGATGTGGACTTCCAGTGGGATTAGTTTATGGTCTGATCTCACCAGTGAAGGGTATACTTCCGGTGTTGAACATTGTGACCACATGTTCGTGATGATGAGATCTAGTATGTTATCTCCTCTTGTGGGAATGGTGACTAGTTGTTCCATGGCATTTGAGTTGATGAACTCTAGGAACCTTTGGGCTAGAGTGTTTGGGCTTGAGTAGTGATCTCAGTCTATATTCGGGTAGTTGAAATCACCTAGTATGATGGTGTTTGGAGATACATTTATCCCCTCCAGTGTTTTCAGGAAAGCTATGTGAGGTTCCTGAGATTGAGAGGGTGGCCTGTAACATGCTACAAATTGCAGAGCAGTCTTGCCTATGGTTAATTGCACCTGGATGGTCTCCGATGCATCGTGCGTTGCCACCAACCTTGAGGTGTGGGTGTTCTTGATGAATATAGACACCCCCCCCCTCCTTTCTTAGTGTTGTCCGGATTTTGGGGCCGGAACGCATGATATGAGGTAAAGCCTGATAGTGCCAGGGTGCTCTCAGGAGCCTTGAACCAGGTTTCAGTCACAGCACAGACATCGATGTTCTCCATACTGAGAAGGGCCGCGAGTGCATCTTGAGGTTGAGACTTCTGGCATTGAGCAGCATTACCCTTAGTTTTTTTCCTTTTTTGTGTTCTAGGGTGGTAGGTTTAGAATTTGAGCCTTGCCTAAAAAGGCACTATGGGGTGGCAAGAGCCTTTGCCAATATCCGAAGCCCAGGGTGACAGGTGCAAGCTGTCCCTTGGCAGCGTGGCTTGTCCAGCATGTCATCCCAGGCAGACAGACATTGGATCCCCTTTGAATGACACCAGAGTTTAAGCCAATTATTAAAGCTGATCATCTTGTCTCTGTATTGTGGCATCATTCTTGGTACAGGTAGGCTACTGCTCAAGGTCAGGGTCATACCTGCCTGGGCTACATAATCAGAGAGCTCCTCTATGTCTCTTTTCATGTAGTCCAAGGAGATACGTCTCAGGTCGTTCACACCAGCGTGGACAATGACAGAGTCGTACTTGTACCTGTTGTTGAGAGACCTGAGTGTTTGCGTTATGTGGTGGATTCTAGTGCCCGACAGGCAGCTTACTGTGACCTTTTCCTTGTTCAATCTGGTGAGCGGGACGTCAGTGTGTCTGACTATGGAGTCACCAATGATGAGTGTGTCTGGCATTGTGTTTGGCCTTAAGGGCTGTGACTGTTTGGCACACTGACTATGTGGTCTATATGTTGCATGTGTTTTGTCCTGAGGGGGCAGTTGTTTGGGTGTCTGCTTTGGTGGCCTCTGCTGTTTTGGTAGATTTTTGATCAGAGCCTCTGAATATGTCTTTGTGTATTTATGTGTATGATTTGAAGTTGTGATAGTACTATGTGAGACTGGGTTTGTGGTGTGTGTGTTTACCTTCTCCTCCTGTCTGGTCTTACCAGTCCTATGTTGAGAGAGCTCAGCCTCCAGTTTGGCTATATAGTTGCATCTCTCGCATGTATTTGTGTTTTGTGGGAGAAGGAGAGGGTTGTCCGTGTACATGAGACAATTGTAACATTGCCTCAATATTCCCAGATTCACCAGCTGTGCAGGAGAGGACACTAGCAACTGATCCCTCGACATGCTAGAAGGAATAGACAAGGACTTTAAAAGACTCTGGGGGATGTGGGTGATCGAATGGGGGTTTTTTGGCTGGTGGGGTACTATGTATAATAAAAGTGCTATATCAAGTAAAAAAGTACTTTAGGAGCAAGTGCTAGGCAGTTTGCAGTCATCTGCGAACTTGGTCAGCCACAGTCCTTCCATGTTGGCCTGTACCTCCGAGAAATATATACCGAACAAGAGAGGTCCCAGGACTGAACCTTGTGGGACAGCACTTGTAACTGGTTTGGAGTCTGACAGGTAAGAGCCGCCCTCTCTAAAGCAAAAAATACAGCATCAATGGGACCAGACGATGTCCCGGGCTGTGTCCTACATAAACTCCAAGAAGAGCTAAACCCAAACATAAAACTACTGTTCAATCTCAGCCTTACTACAGGATATGTACCCAAAGAGTGGAATTCCCACCCAGGTTCCTAACATAACTAAAGAAAGCCTTGTGATTATCCTTAGTGTCCTGTGCAATTTTTCTCTCGAAGCTGGCCTTAGACGATTTTATGAGTGCCCGTAGTTTTTTGCTAATACTGATCAGAGATGCCTTCCCTTTTTGGGATTTTGCTCTATCATGTAGTAGCTTCCTCCTTCTATTGTATAGTTTGTTTATGGCTGGGGTCCACCAGACAGGACGTCTGCCTTTGGAGGATTGGGTCTTGGTTTTATTTGGGATTGCATGATCCATGCATTCCTGAAGGTGTTCATAGAATGCGTTTATAAAGGATTCTGCGGTCTGGACCGTATTTTCCACAGGCCCGGGGGCTTTGAAGGATTCCACCTCAGTTTTGAGGAATGTGAAATTTGCTTTAGAGAAGTTTTTCACTGTGGTTTTCTGGGCAGGGGGTGGGGTCGGGATGTGAATATTCAGTGAGATTAGTTTATGGTCTGATCTTCCCAGTGAAGTATACACTTCTGGTCTGGAGCATAGAGTCCCCATGTTGGTGATGATCAGGTCCAGTATGTTTTCCCCTGGACGTGTGGATATCTTTGACGAATATTGATACTTCCCCTCCTTTTGTGGTTTGGTCCAAGTTTTGGGGCCAAAAAGCATGATATGAGGTATAACCTGGTAGTGCTGGGGTGCTCTCGGGAGCCTTGAACCAGGTTTCTGTTACTGCACAGATATCGATGTTCTCCATGCTGAGGAGAGTTTCGAGTGCATGCATCTTGAGGTTTAGACTTCTGGCGTTGAGTAGCATTACTCTTAGTTTCTTATCCCTTGTGATACCTATGGAGGTAGGTTTGTCTTTTGAGCCTTGCCTAAAAAAGGCACTATGGGGGTAGCAAAAGCCTTTGCCAATATCCGAAAGCCCAGGGGTGACAGGTGCAAGCCGTCCCTGGCAAAGCATCGTGGCTTGTCGAGCATGTCATCCCAGGCTGACAGGCATTGGATCCCCTTTGAATGACACCAGTACTTAAGCCAGTTGTTGAAATTGATCATCTTGTCTTCATATTGTGGCATCATTCTTGGTGAGGGTAAGATGCTACTCAAGGTCAGGGTCATACCGGCCTGGGCTACATGCTCGGAGAGCTCCTCTGTCTCTTTTCATGTAGTCCAGGGAGGTACGTCTCAGGTCATTCACACCAGCATGGACAATGACTGAGTCATATTTGTACTTGCCTTGGAGTGACCTGAGTGCTTGTGTTATGTGGCTGATCCTAGCACCCGACAGGCAGCTCACCGTGACCCTCTCCTTGTTCAGCCTGGTGAGCAGGACGTCAGTGTGCCTGACAATAGAGTCACCTATTACAAGTGTATCAGGTGTGTTGTTTAGCCTTAAGGGCTGTAACTGTTCGGCACACTGGCTTTGTGAGCTATGTGTTGCACGTGTTTTGTTTTGGGGTAGCGGTTGCTTGGGTGTCTGCTTTGGAGGTCTCTGCTGCTTAGGCAGATTTTTATTTAGAGCCTCCGAGTATGTTTTTGTGTGTTTATGTGTTTGGTTTGCTGTCGTGGTAGGTCTATGTGAGATTGGAATTGTAGTGTGTGTGGTTTCCTTCTCCTCCTGACTGGTTACGCCAGTACTGAGTTGAGAGAGCTTAGCCTCCAATTTGGCTATATGGTTGCATCTCTCACATGTGTTGGAATTTGTGGGAGGAGGAGAGGGTTGTCTGTGTACATGAGGCAGTTGTAACATTGCCTCAAGATTCCCAGATTCACCTGCTGGACCGGAGAGGAGATTGACAACTGACCTTTGGACATGCTAGAATAGTATTGGGAATTCCTTTATAATTGAAAAAAGGGCCAATGGGGAACAAGGTACTCAAGGGGAGTTTGTGAGGGTGTAGTGCTTTTAATTTTTTAGTGCTGACTTAGTGAGCAAGTGCCAGGTAACTTAAATGCAATGTGTTACAGGTAACTTAAATGCAAAAATGACAAACAGTAACTTTCTTTCAAGTGAAACAAGGAAATAAGTACAGTAAGCAATGCAGATATCACTAGGGATCCACAGAAGCACTGAAAAGCCACATTTTAGGTGGAATTAGCGTTTCAGGGAAATAACAAGCAAACAAACAACAAGCATACAAACAAAGATAGATTCAGCAGGCCTGGATCTAGTCTATGCTACAGCAAACAAGGTGTACCAATTTCAGTAAGAAACAGTTAAAATATGCAGGCACTATAAGCCTTTAACCAGAAATTCCCAGCTCAGAAGGGCAGAGTCCAGCCTCTCCTCCCACAACAGTGCAGACCACAAACCTTCTTAATGTAAAATAACTGGCCTGAAGCCCAAGTGTTTAAACCAGAACTAATACACTTTTAGAATAACAGACACTGAGCCCTCAATCAGCAGTTCCCAACTTAGAAGGATGTAAGCTACCTGTCCTGCCACCACAGTGCAGGCCACAAACCTTCCTAAAGTAAAACAACTGGTCTGAAGCCCAAGTGCTTAATCCAAAAGACTTAGAATGATAGCTACACTTTAATCAAGTTACTACCAAGCAGTAATAAATACAATTGAATACTTTAAAGAATGCCTGGATTAGTGCTCAAGTTATACAGACAAAGCTAGATTCAGCAGGCCTGGATCTAGTCTATGCTACAGCAAACAAGGTGTACCAATTTCAGTAAGAAGCAGTTCAGATATGCAGGCACTATAAGCCTTTAACCAGAAATTCCCAGCTCAGAAGGGCAGAGTACAGCCTCTCCTCCTACAAGAGTGCAGACCATGAACCCTCTTAATGTAAAATAACTGGCCTGAAGCCCAAGTGCTTAAACCAGAATTAATACACTTTTAGAATAACAGACACTGAGCCCTCAATCAGCAGTCCCCAACTTAGAAGGATGTAAGCTACCTGTATAGCCTGATAATGCAGGGGTGCTCGCTGGAGTCTTGAACCAGGTCTCTATCACTGCACAGATGTCGATGTTCTCTATTTTAAGGAGTGCCTCAAGTGAATACATTTTGAGGTTTATACTTCTAGCATTGAGTAGCATTACCCTCAGATTTTGCTTGTTTGTACCTGTTACAGTGGTGAATGTGTCATTTGAACCCTGCATAAAAAAAGGCACTATAGGGGTGGCAAGAGCCTTAGCTAGTATCCGGAATCCCAAGGGTGACAGGTGCAGGTCATCTCTGGCAAAGCATTGTGGTCTGTCAGTCATGTCATTCCAGGCAGACAGATACTGGATCTCCTCAGAATGACACCAGAAGCTTAGCCAATTGTTGAAGTCAATCATTTTGTCCTTGTACTGTGGTATCATTCTGGGAAATGGCAGGATGCTGCTCAGGGCTAGGGTCATACCTGCCTGGGCTACAAGATCAGAGAGCTCTTCCATGTCTCTTTTCATGTAGTCCAGGGATGCCTCAGGTCATTCACACCAACATGGACAATGACAGAGTCATATTTGTACTTGTTGTGGAGTGACCTGAGTGCATGCGTTATATGGTGGATCCTGGCACCCGACAGGCAGCTGACAGTAACGTTCTCCTTATTTAGCCTGGTGAGTGGAACATCAGTGTGCCTGACTATAGAGACACCTATGACTAGAGTGTTGGGTATTTTGTTATGACTTATGGGCTGTGGTTGAGTGTCACACTGAGTTTGTGGGCTATGTGTCATTTGGGTTGTGTTGGGGGGGGGTTGCTTGCGTTTTTGCTTTGGAGGCCTCTGTTGCTCCCCTACTTATTGATCATGTCCAACAAACAGTGCTTATATAATGTAACTGATACTGGACAAATATAAGATTCCATAGAAAACCAGATTATTCTTCAGATATAGGATCTTATTTCAATTTGCAGTGGTTCTTCATCATCACTATGAAGCTTATCTTCATCTACTTTGTCATATACCTACCACCTTCCACTTGTAAGTAACATCCAACACTGAAAGACCACCTTCTATTTTCAAAAAAACAAAAGACTCTTCACTCTTTTGGAAATTATCACATGATGAAATAAGCACTTTCATATAATTAATGAGGTTTCTTGACTTTGCATTTTTCAAGGGCCATTTCTTTTAATTATCATAGCTTGATGTTTTTGTAAAGTTTTCAGTGATAACTTTTCAGCATAGTACTTGAGATCCTGTATCATAACGTTATCATTGCAAAGTTCTTTCTGGTACTATTACTGCAGAACCGCAGTTACTACTCTTAGCAGTGATATAATGACAACATTCTGATTATAAGCATTTACGTTAGTATATAATGTTATGACAACACTAGGTGCGGCAAAAAAATTTCACATTTAGGAAAAGTAAGGCTTGGACTTTAATATATGATGAGTACAATATATTTCTGCATGTTTCAGCAGTCCCTTAAACATCCCTGCACCAGCTTCACACTTCCTACTATATTCTTCACTCATATGTAGTAAGGAGTTTCTTCTACAATATCATTCACACCTAAGGGACATGGTGCTTCCACGTTGAATACCTTTTACCTTAACACACACATTACTGTACATTTACCAAGATGGGGCTTAATGTAAAGTATACGGTTTTAGTCTATGTGCACTGTCTTTCCCATGTAGACTTCCTCTTATTATAGTTTCTCTTTTAAAAACCTTCTTCTCTCCTGACATAAACTTAATGTTATGACAAAAACACTCGTGTGTAATGGAGCCACCAAACATAACATACTTCTGAGAAACATCAGAACAAATGTTACTAACACTGGCTCCTGAAAACCGTATGAGTGTGTTTGACTATGCAATATGCACAAATCCACTGTATAAACTTGCCTGCTTGCATTTATCTTCTAAGAACACTCCTTTTTACCATTAATTTTCAGTGACCTAGATGGGCAAGAATCTTCAATAAAATATTATTGAGATTTGCTAAATAGATGTTCTTCTAGTCCTTGCATTTCTGCCTCAGAAGTAATGATGCTGCACTCCCTTTTAATTTTCAACCTTCATCTTCTGGATTCCAAGGAATCTGCCTACTCCTAGACCAAACCAAAATAAAACTCTTGTTCATGTGTTCAAAATCTAAACATAGTAAAGTCTTTGTACCTGTCACTATAACTTTCTCATTCATAGAAGTGCTACCTGAAAGGATAAGAGTGTTAAGGGAAAATGTTTACACCTGTCAGGCTGTTTTTGTTCCACTGCATAGTATACTGAAGGTCCTAATATTCTCTTCACCTCTTGAATTCTAGCACTTCCTACGCAAATGGCTTTCTGTGTGCTTGTGTGTGTGTGTGTGTGTGTGTGTGTGTGTGTGTGTGTGTGTGTGTGTGTGTGTGTGTGTGTGTGAGTGTTAACAATTTGACCTTAATCACTATGCTGGGAGTCTACTAGCTGAATGAGTAAGACTTTTAAGAGAAAATTCAACACATATTTGTCCAGTCGCAGTGTGACAACAGTGAAAGATGTTGAAGGTCTTCAAATGGCACTGATTCTAGAAGTGCTTAAGCAGATATCTTTTCTGTATTTGCATCTGTGTGTCTGCTTGCTTTACAACTTTCTGTATAATTCATAAATAAATAAATATATGATACACAGACTATTTTCGAGTCATTGTGATTTTTCCTCAACAGCTCAGCTCTCATGTCTTTTCATTATATATAACCAGAACCATGAAAGCTAGCCATCAGATGGGTTATTCCACAAAGCAGCTTACCACTAGTGAAAGTGTCCTGTTTCTTGCACTCACTGCCATCCTCTGACAATACTACTCTGAGCTGTACCTTACTTCATGATTAGTCATGTATAGCCGTGCTCACTGCATAACTAGAATGACCAGGCACTGTGCAGTTTTACTCTTTGCTCCATGTTAAGGTATGCAGTATGGTCTAAACCCAACATACTTGTGATTCAGAGAGCACGCAGTTCATAAATACAAACTATTTTACAACTGTGAGTATGCAGGTTTGAGTGTATCAGTAGCCTCTGTACAATGTGTGCTCTGCAACATGGAAACCACCTCTGAAGCTGTCTGTACTGCAAGGGCCAACTTCAGAGGCACTGCAGACAGACTGGCTCAGAAGCTGGCTTACAGTACAGCCATTCATCCAAACATCTCATGCCTTTTAATATATTTCCCCTCATTATAAAACAAATCAACATATTTAATAACAATAACAATGCCTTTCTGTAATTCTCTCTTTTCCATACTTTCTCATTTAATTTTCCAGTCATATTTGCCCTACTGCTGCATCCATTTGGCTGCATTGTGAAAGATTAATCTCCATTGAAGAGTTCTCATTTTTTCTCTTGGATCCGCTCAGTACTGCCAAGAGATTAATTTACTTGCTTACTTGTTGCCACTCTATCACTTTTGTCTGTAACTTTCTATAGTTCCTTTACAGCGTAAGCTTCTTCTTCTGCAGATACAAACTTTGCTTTTGTTGTTGATGCCTTGACTGCATTTCTCAGCGTTTCAACAAAATTTTTAAATAATCACATTGTCTATTTAAATCAATACACAGAAAATCCAGTCCAATCAAAGAAAGGACTTGTGAGTTGTTATCAAAGTACTCTGAGTCATTAAAAGACCAGCATTTGGGAGCATATAATAAACTAGATAACTAAAACAGAGAGAGAGAGAACAAAGGAAGAGAAATCCATATGGAATAACAATTTTGAGACAATGCTCAACAGAGATAGAGGACCAAGAACCCCAAGAAATCAACATAAGATAATGAATCTGCTTAAGCAATCAATTTCTGAGTGATTAATGTCAACAGTTAATGTATTCATGATTTCACATTTACCTCAGATTAAACATTTCTGGTCCTTTATAACTATATCAGGATGTAAGGAAGTAAACCTGCAAAGAGCAGCAAGAAATGAGATGCGTTCTGGGTCCATTCATTATGAGGTATTGCTTTCATTATGTCTCCCTAAGTTTTCAAAATTAATATGTTTTGACCGTCAGTTAGTTATTTTCTTACCTGATGGTAATGAGAATTTTCTTGACCATCAGAAAATGGAAAACCAAATGTGCAGGCAGTGTGGCACTAGGTTAAGTTGGAGAAAGATTCAATTATGTGCATTTTATTTATTTATTTATTTATTTATTTATTTATTGCATATTTTCAATCCATCCATCCATCCACAGCCCCCTTTTCCACTTTTGCATGGGGATGGGGTGTCACATCAACAGTGACAGTCATCTACAGCCAAGGTTTACACTGCCAGGTGGCTAGTTCATCCACACCATACTTGCAAACATACTCACATGTATGGCCAATTTAGAGTGTCCAATCCACCTATTGCATGTCTTTGGAATGTGGGAGGAAACTGGAACACCTCAAGAAAACCCACACGGACACAGGAGGACATGCAGACTCCACACAGAAGGCACCCCAGCCGAGAATTGAACTGGAGAACCTCTTGCTGTGAGGTGCACATCAAGATAATACAACATCCAGTGACATGGTCAGGACAGTATGCTGTAAGCAGTGATAACTGAGTGCTTACAATTAAAACTAGCTACCCTCTATCATATCCCTCCAGTTTGTGTGTGCAAAAACAGATTACACTAAATGCTCAATGCATAGTGCTTATATATTCATTCATTGTCAATCCACCAGATGGGCTGACCAGGTCAAACTACTTTCACTCATGTTCCAAGCCAGCAGTAGAAGAGCAGTATAAGACGGCTGACCATTCTCAGTATGGTTTCATGTATCCAATATTTTACCATTCATTACAGCTGCTGTCGATTATGCTCAGTAAAGGATTTTAAATATGGAAGCCAGAACAGAGGAATTGGGGTAACAGAGATTGTCAGTCATCAGGGGAAAATCTGAGCTTGGTTATAATGGATAATCTGAGGGTGGCTAGTTAATGCATCTTGAGAGTAAAAATAAATAAATAAATAAATAAAATGAGCAGGAATCCAAATTAAAACTGGAGGACACACAGCTTTAGAAACAGGGATATACATAATTGTAAATAAAACTAATAGTTTCCTCTCATACATTAAATGTTGGTATAAAGAGGCAGACAGACCGCAGTAAGTGTGGAAAACGGCAACCAACTTGGTATAAAATCTATTGATTTAAAAGCCTCTGAGTGAGGCAGTGCATACCTTGGTGTGCAACTTGTGCAGCTGATAATGCCAAGCTTTAACATATTTTAAGAAAAAATATTTAATATACAAGACTCTAGTAAGTAACTAAACCAAATGTTTCTTCCATGTCTCTCCTAAATAGTCTTGTGCCTAATGGGTGAACAAATGATTAGAAAAATCAAAAATAAGAAAATATGACATGAGGCCAAAAGGGTTCTTTCTATTCAAGAATAATTTGAGGAAATAGTTATTTTCAGAAATAAAATAAAATTGACACATTGACAAAAGAATACAAAACTAAGGTGGTTTTGGAATTCAAGAATTCTTGTGGGAGACCAAAGGGAATTATTGCTGAGAAGATGATAATAAGGAGGCAGCAGGAGACAGACCAGAATTAGTTACAAAAATATGTGCAGGTCAAAAGGAGCACAATGGTCAGAAAAATGGGTATCATCCACCATGCATATTGGTGTAATAAATGTTATTCTATATGTATTTTTCTCTTACTGTCTTTTATGTAATCTGTTACTAGGTGTCAAATAGTAAACCATCATTTTATGATGGACATTTTCCTAAGAAGTATTGCAGATGTTCAGTTTAATCATTCCCTTTTTAAATTAAAGAAGGCTTTTATACTCCATAAAAAATAAAGTGATTATGAGAAAAGCATTATAACTGTACTGGAATTATATAGTTGCAAACATGTTGTAATCATATAGAAAGAGCTGTGATTTAAATGGATTCCATGTATAGCTGCTGTGGCAGCTGTAAATGCTAAAGCTTTGATATATATCTACTTTATATACCCAGTTTTCTTCATCACAGCTCAAAAGCCTGCTGTTTTCATGCGCATCTGCCATTTTGATGTTTTTTTAGCTTGGTTCTTTTTAAAATATTTAGTAACTGCTTTCATGTTAACACATATTTAACGTATTTAATAACTGGTTTCATGTCAACAAATGTAAGATGAATAGGTAATGTTCATGGGTTCATCATCACTATGACTATTGCTATTATTTCCACATGTTGTGGCAATATGATATACTATGAAGTATAAAGGAAGAAAGAAAGAAAAAATGATGATTCTTACTTGTCAGAGCAAAGCCTGCGTCCTTTGGGGTTTTTCAGATCTTCCTGTCTCATTATGTGCTACGCATTGCTATACTTTCCTGATTACACACAAATAAAGCATGACAATGTAACTGATTTATGTGGGACATCATGAAAAGTGTGCTCTACTTATCTGTTTTAGTAAACCAGTCTTTTATTAAGTTTATGGTGACTGCAATGTGTTACATGTATGCAGGTTTGCCATGTACTCCTTTTCACCTATGGATGTTTTATTATGTTTGGTGGAAGTTTCATTTAATAGTTGGTCAGCATCATATGAGGCTCTTAAGGGTAGTGAGAAAGAAGGAGCAAATTAAATAGTCCCTATTACGTGAATAAATGCATTTCTCCCTTGTTATTAGGAGAAAAGTTTGTCTGCTTTAAAGAGTGTGGCACAGACTGAATAACAAAGGGCAGTGTCCATGACCTCTGTTCCCAAACAGGCTTCTGGACTCTGTTTAGAAAGTGAGATGACAACAGCAAAATATTGTCTATTCACAACTGTGTGACTATTCAGTTATGCCAACTACCTAATTATATATTCACTTTGTAGATCAGTGACTGACTTATTTCAGGCACCTTAGCATACTGCCTCCCCTGTCTACCTACTGAGAACTCTTTTCAGTTGCACAAAGCAGTCTGATTATCATAAAGGTTCACTACAAAGAAGAAAAAAGAAAAAGCAAAATTTGCAATATTTCTGTGTATGGAAATCAATCATTCTTGAAAGCCTGCTCATTTGGGAGACATCAAAGTTCCTTATTTGCATGTTATTTCTAATCTACATTCAAATGTGACTGAGAAATGCAGTGAAAGAGAGCACAATACTTTATAAAAGAGGCTAGTGTGGTAGCTATTTTTTAATGAAATGGCAGAGTTTATCAATATGGTTTCAACTAACTACATTCTGTGTACAGACAACTGTTTCAAAGACATGATGTCAGAAGGATTTAAAATGAAAAAATCTTTAGTTTTTATTTATTTTATTTTGTTAGCCAGGTTAGTGGACTGGTCCAGTAGACCCTTTTCAATTATTACCCAAGACCAGGGCAGAACAAAACACAGACAGACGGTAATCTGCATAACACAGTGCTATGATGTCTGCTTCGTCTTATGGTTATGATCATTAAGAGTTTAACAGCTTCAAATTAACTTAATATACAGTGTATTTGTCTGCAAAAAGGAAACAGCAATAACAAAGCTATGAATGTGACTCATATCCTGAGACTGTCACTTTATAGTAGTGGAGAAGATTTTGTGTGTTCTCAAGTTCCTTAGTATTGTTTTATTTAGATGTTCTATGCTCCCAGGATGATCATATTTGGCAAATTGTAATGAAAGGACAGGCATACCTCTCATCCTCTTACAACAAGAAATCTGGGCAAAGCCACAAATGGGGTGGCAAAGGCCCCAAAACAGGGATGCTTTTTAAATATTGCTCTTTCAGACTTAGAAAGTTGATAGACTAACAGGTTCATTAGCATGAAACTTCTGAAGGATATGAAGCCAGAACTTTAAGAGTCTGCTATTATTTTCTGACTTCAGACTCAGTGATTTACCAGAAAAACACAATTTTATGCAAAACAGGCTAAAAATATGAGGCAAAAATCTGGACAGCTGAGAGGTATGAGGACAGGGCAAACAATCAGTGATCTAGAATACCCAGAAACAGGGAAACTAATATCCATCCCTGGAGCCAGGCATAGAGGTAGTATTGACTGTCCAGTACCTACTGATGGTTGACCTATATAGTCAAGTAAGGCTGAGCTTGATAAAGGTGTGTGGAGCTGTCATGTGGGATCACCACCTCCAAGGTGAATAATGGAGGGGTTAGTTGCAATGCCAGGCAGGTTACAGCGAGCAGTGTAATTGTATTAAGATAAACTAGAGCCTGGTAATAGAAATTAACTCTTGACATTACAAATTTTACCTCACAGCTGGAGAAGGAGCCATGATGTAGCAAATTAGCATTTAGCTTTAGCTGGTCATATCTGTATAAAGAGCATAGTATCTGGAGCAAGACTTCTTACACTGGAATTCTCTTTTTCCTGCTCTAAAACTGACCCCATGCCATACCTCTCAACTGTACAGATTTTCACAGAATGTCCAGATTTTTGCCTCATATTTTTGGTCCATTTTTCATAAAATGTGGTTTTCTGGCAAATTAGTGGTAAATCATTAAAGACTGAAGTTAAAAAGTAATGACAGACATTTGAATTTCTACCATTCAGAAAATTCATGCTAATGTAAACCTGTTAGTCTATCAACTTTCTAAGTTTATAAGAGAAATATTTAAAAATCACCCCTATTCTTGGACTGTTGTCCCACTTTTCCTGATGGTGTTGTCCAGATTTCTTGCTATAAGAGAGGCATGCTCCAAGCAGAGGCCCTGAGAGGTATGCTCCAAGTAGAGGCCCTGAGAGGGTGTGTAGATAGTCAGCATCCCCTGGCCTGATGCACTTCACTTAGAGATTGTGCTAGTTAATGGGAAGATTGTCTCAATGTGATACCAAAATGCAGAAAGGAGTAGAATGTGATTTGTTTGTGCACATGCAACTAACAGCAATGTGGATTATTTAGCTATGTTAGTAAGGGGGAGTGTGGCATGGGTTTTGTAGTTCTACCAAAAGACTTTGCTGCTTATGGGGAAAATGATGGTGCTACTTGGAGATATGGACCCTAGTGGAAAATTCCTTTAAGGATACTGTACTAGTTATGGATTTTCCATTCCAAGCTCCATGTTCAAACACTTGGATGCTCATACATGCATCTAGTACAATAGAACATTAGGCCAAACATCAGTGATCAGCTCTGTAGTTTTTGTTTCAGACCTAAAGCCATATGTTTTCAGACCTGAGGCAATACATTCTGTACACTCAGATCAAAAGATGTGTTGAGATGTGTCAGATGACCGGGTAGGGAGTTAGACAGACAGGTGAAACCATAGCATGTAGTAAAGGTGTCCTGATAACACTCAGTTAGCACATCTATGTAGAATATGTTCAGTTTATACCTCCAGTGATTTTTTTCTATATCCTTGGAGAGATGATGACAGTAGGGAATGCTAAGACCATATTTAAGAACTCAATAGCTGAACAAGTAGCAAAGAGCTGTGGTTAAAAGATGGTTATTATTGTCATGCCATAACTGTTACCATAGGACCTGTTGATGGATGCAATGGTGAGGGCCTCTGTCAGGTTAAAGAGAAAGGCCTTCTGTATCATGCCAGACCATGTGGTTGGGGGTCCCAGGATCTGAATGCTACATACTATAGACCCAGTAAAGTGGGAGTTGCATTTGTCCCCAAAGTAAATCCGCATGTGACACTATGCAGGATGACTTTTGCCTAGGCTGTTCTTAGCAAGGAGGGAGAATACTGACCTTAACAAGGGACCTGGTTGGGATGCACAAGAAACACTTTGTAGAACAACTGAATCTGGTTGGCATGCTCTCTTCTGAGGATGCCGGGCCAGAAGCAGAGGTGTCACTGGATCCAGCTTGGTAGATGTGGCAAAGCTGTTGGAGAAGGCGATCTCTGTTCAGAAATGCTAAAAGCACTGGTCAGCATGGGAAGTGAAATGTTTAACATGCATTTTCCATATTCTATGGAAAGATATGGCAGTACCCCTGTATTGGTAAACTCAGGTACTGCTCCACATTATCAAAAATGGGGAACAAGACTGTGAGCTCCAATTGCGGAGAGAGAACACTCCTCAGATTCCCTTAGGATAGTACATACTTTAGTGCTGGAATGGAAATTTCATCCAATAATCAAGCCTCTGATTCAGAAAAAGCAAGATGGATTCCATTCTGGGCATGGAATGATAGATCAACTGTTTGTCCTGACATGAATATTTGAAAGATCATGGACATTTTCCATTAGTATCTACATATTTTTTAAACTCCGAGATGGCATTTCACTGTGTATCCCACAATATTGCGTGGAACATCCTACAACAGGACATAGGCCTCCTGGAGCTGCTGCTTCCGCAAATAATTTACTCCCTGCATTAAAGTGAGTGTGCCTGTATTCTCCACAATAAGTTAAATGTGTCTAGTGGGGGAAGTGGGTTCCACCAATGATATGTATTTTTAATTCTCATCTTGATGATTTTCATGGCATGGATAACAAGGTAGAAGACAAGATCTGGACAGAATCCTGTCTGGACATATGACAGCTATATATTTATCTACGTGTTATGTTTTCCTCTTAGCTTCAAGTGACTGTGATCTCCAGCATGCACCAGAGTAAAACACTGCTGAGAGTGAAGTGGCTGGCATGAATATCAGCACCTTCATTTTGGGGGCCCTATTACTTCTCCTGAAAAGAGTGTACTGCTCTTTCCTGGTGAGCGGGGAGCAGCCCCCTCAGGTGTAAGAGTTCAAGTGCCTTGGAGTCTTGTTAATGAATGAGAGTACAAAGAACTGGGAGACTGACCATCAGATATTCACAAGAGCTGGAGTATAACATGTAATGCACAGCACTGTGGTGTTGAAGCAAGAGCTAGGACATAAGGTGAAGGTGAAGATCTCAATTCAACATGTCTATATCTGTGTCTATGTCAATGTTATATGCCTATGTCCATGTCTATGTCATATGCCTATGTCTATGTCTACGTCATATGTCTGTGTGATGTGCCTATGTCATATGACTATATCTATATCTCTGTCTATGTTGTATGCTTTTGTCTATGTTCATATGCCTATGTCTATGTCTATGTCAATGCCTATGTCTATGTCCTACGTCTATGTCTATGTCAATGTATATGTCTATGTCATATGTCTTTTTTGTGTCTATGTCTATGCCTATGGCTTTGTCAATCTCTATGGCTATGTCTATGCC
This sequence comes from Protopterus annectens, assembly GCF_019279795.1. NCBI lineage: Eukaryota > Metazoa > Chordata > Ceratodontiformes > Protopteridae > Protopterus > Protopterus annectens. The sequence goes on along the minus strand of NC_056735.1, from coordinate 1,733,504,176 downwards.
TACGACATATGCCTATGTCTATATCTATGTAATATGTCTATGTCATATGCCTATGTCTATGTTATATGCCTATGTCTATGTCATATGTCTGTGTCTATGTTATACATCTTATGTCTATGCCATATGTCTATGTCTATGCCATACATCTTATGTCTATCTCTATGTCTATGCTCGTGTCTATGTCAATGTCAATGGCTATGTCTATGTCATATGCCTATGTCTATATCAATGTCAATGTCTATCTACGTTAATTTATGACATCATATAAACTGTCATAATGTTGTTAAAATGTCTGAGTTTCCAAGCTGTGATGTCATCTGATTGCAGACTCCAAATTCCCTTGTTATAGCTCTACATATGACATTCGGTGAACCATTTCAACACACATATTACAGAGCAGATTCTGATTTCTTTACCTCAGAATCAGAATGAAAATCACATTTATTTACTAAGTATGCACGCATACAACAAATTTGACTCCTGCTTCAGTGACTCTCCAAGTATGAATTGCATAAAATAAATCAACACATGCTTAGATGAATAGTTGTATCTACAACTGAAGGATAAACACCCTTTCAACATGCTGCTCTGTTGTCTGACCACATGCCACTTTCTTAAAATGAGCGCAGCAAAAGCAAATGATTGAGCTCAGATCTGCATAGCATGCTTTTTGAGAAGCTCTACAATCTATTCACATTCCGACTCTGGGCTGAAAATTTGACAATGTGAACTATCCTGACCTAATAAGTTTTCTAGTCACAATATTCATGTGACTTAATTCCTTAGTTTAGACACCAGATAGTGGAAGGCAAGTTAGTATGTCACAGGTAAAATAAGAAAGCAAGCATAGATTCATAGGAAGTTACTAGGCTAGTTGCTCTTATGGGCCATTTTAAACCTACCCATTTTTCACAAGATGAGAATCAAACACTGTACCTGATACTTATGAAGTAAACACCTTACCCACTATGCCAAATTTGTTGTTGAGCTTTGAGTGTACTGGATTAAAACCCTGTATCACCTGAATTGTGGACATTAACATACAAGTTGACACAGGGAAGTCTAAAAAAAAATCCACTGAAATTCTCTAACTGGGAAAGGAACCGGGTCCATGGTGGTAACAGCACCAAATCGAAAGTGTAGTGAAATAACAATTGTTTTGCTACCCTGATTTTTCTTGCAAAATCATAGTGGAATATTACATTTGCTATGTGCATCCATAAATTTTAAGAATATACATGGTTTGCAGTGCTTACTAGTTTATTACAGTCTGAAATAAAAGTGGGAAGTTTGGTTGTCAGGGACAGATATCGACAAACTAGCCTACAGTGAGTAGCACTAAGTAATGCTTACGTTGTATAGTAGTAATGCAGTGGCAGGCCAGTTCCATGGTTTCATAATTAATGCTTACATTGTATAGTAGTAATGCAGTGGTAGGCCGGTTCTATGGTTTCATAAGTAATGCTTACATTGTATAGCAGTAATGCAGTGGCAGGCCGGTTCCATGGTTTCATAATTAATGCTTACATTGTATAGTAGTAATGCAGTGGTAGGCCGGTTCTATGGTTTCATAAGTAATGCTTACAGTGTATAGCAGTAATGCAGTGGCAGGCCGGTTCCATGGTTTCATAAGTAATGCTTGCATTGTATAGCAGTAATGCAGTGGCATGCCGGTTCTATGGTTTTGTAAGTAATGCTTACATTGTATAGCAATAAGGTAGTGGCAGGCTGGTTCTATGGTTTTGTAAGTAATGCTTACATTGTATAGCAGTAATGCAGTGGCAGGACCATTCCATGGTTTTGTAAGTAATGCTTACATTGTATAGCAATAATGCAGTAGCAAGCGGGTTCCATGGTTTCGTAAGTAACGCTTACATTGTATAGCAGTAATGTAGTGGCAGACCGGTTCCATGGTTTCATAAGTAATGCTTACATTGTATAGCAGTAATGCAGTGGCAGGTCTGTTCCATGGTTTCATAAGTAATAATTACATTGTATAGCAGTAATGTTGTGGGAGGCCAGCTCCATGGTTTCGTAATTAATGCTTACATTGTATAGCAGTAATGTAGTGGCAGGATGATTCCATGGTTTTGTAATTAATGCTTACATTGTAGAGCAGTAATGCAGTGGCAGGACCATTCCATGGTTTTGTAAGTAATGCATCTGATATTGTTAAACCTCATTCATTCCTTACATATGGGTATCGGTTCCAAGCTTGGAACTGAGCCAGCCATTTTCCAAGCTCGCATCAGCTTCAAACTCTCGAGCTAAACTCTTACCCACAATTCCCCTCTCCCTGTTACACCAGATTTCATTTGCCGCATTACCATCCGGTCATGTCAAGCTACTTCTCTTGAGCTAAGTACAGTCAATTGTTGTTTAATTGATTTACAAATTACTTTTCTGTCAGAAAAGTTGATATTTTATTGTCTCTTGCCCTATCTCATCTAGCGTTCATAATTTCCTAAGGTTTTTTTCTGTCCTTTACTTACCCTTTTTACCACAAGGTAATTTCTCCTTAGCATCGTTGGTAATCCCTTTCCTTTTCTTTTTCATACCTTTGGGTACTCTCTTGTACCATTGTTGGTACTTTTCTATTTGTTAATATGGCAGATAAAAAGGGTAGTCCGGGGTTTAAGCGGTGTTCTGATTGTGGACACAAACTGCCTACTTCTGATGCACACTCTTTATGTGTTTATTGTTTGGGAGCTTCCCATTTATCTGTTGAACCACCTTGTACTATATGTGAAAATTTTTCTAATAGAACTCTGTTAGAAAGGAAAAATAAGCTGATACTGAAGGGACTTCTAAAATCTCCCTTTTCAGAGGCTATTTCTGGGCCAGAGGTCTCAACCCTTCCTAAAGTCCATAAGAAAATGGATGTTTCTACCAAGGCTAAATCCTTGCCTTCATCCTCAGCTAGGAACTCTCACCAATCAAAATCTAAAAAGGCTAAAATTTCAGCTCAGGAGCTCTCTCAGTCAGCCCCAGTGCTTTCGGTGCCCAGACCTTCGGCACTAAGGCCTTCGGCTCCATTAGTGATTTTGGCTCCGTCCTCTCCTGCAGCCTTCTACATATCAGCACCAAGGGCATCCTCAGCTCAGACCTTTACCACTGTATCGGCACCGACCTTTCAGTCAGCGCAGACCTTGACCACGTCGGCTCCGAGATCTTCCTTGGAACTGAGGCCTTTATTACTGACTCCAGTTTTGTCGGTTCCAGTTTCGGCACCAACAACCACTTTGGCACCGATCCCTGTGTCAGTGCAGACAATGACATTGGCACCGATGACTTCTTCGGTGCAGACTACAGTAGTTCAGTCTTTCTCGGCACTGTTGTCCTCGGTGCAATCAGATGAGATGGGCACCGAGTCTGCCTCTTTTGCGGACAGGCCTGTTTCTCCCTCAGTCTCTGTGAGGTCCACTAGAAGTCTTTCCGAACATGATGTGTTGCATCTTGTGGACCAGGCATTTTTGGCCAGAGGTATTCCACCCCCCAGGAACTATCCTTCCTTGGGAGGTGATCACCCATCCCCAAAGACGCCTTCTTAGTCTCCTCCTTCATTGCCTTTGAAGTCCATGGATATAGTGCAGTCTTCTCCTTCTGCAGTTTCCTTTATGGATCTCACTAAGGAACCGCAGTTGCCTTCATGACAGGAAAGTTTTGCTATGACCTAGGATGTCAGCTGTGATACACATAGCTTGCTGCTCCACAGCCATCCAGGGACTCCGAGTCAGCAGGCTGAGCCACTTAGGGGAGGAGTGCCCCCTGTCCTTGACATACACTCCTCTCTGGGTGGACCAGCCTTCCAACTGATGGAGAAGGCTTTTGCTGCTGCTGGTGATACCGGACTTTCTATACCTCCACCCTCCTCTGGTACACTGGTTTCACAAGTCGCACCTAGCGGACACCGGGTGCAAGGGCCTCAGGACATATTCCCTCAGGAATCCCCTTTTCCGTTGTCTTCCCCAGCGTCCCCCACTGAGGAGATCCACCAGAAAAGTTCATGTAAGAGGAAGCACATGGACTCCGCAGAGGAGTCTCTCACTGAAGACACAGATTTCGATGATGGGGAAGGATCCCCTCTGTTACCCGCTGAGGTGTCCTTTGGCGATATCCTTGAAATCCTGAAACAGAGAGGTGACTGGAAGCCCTCTAATCTGACCCCTGAGGAATCTGTGTTCCTGCAGGCTTTTTGCCCCCGGCCCCCTATCTTCTGGGTTACTCCACCTGCCTATGAATTTGTCAAGTTCATCGTTCAGCGTGCTTGGAAGGCCCCTGATACTGTTGAAGCTATTCCCCGGAGGCCAGATAAGATCTTGTCCCCTCCTGCTTCAGATCCCCATTGGTCCAAAGGTCTTCCTGTAGATGCTTTGGTGGTGGCGGCTGCAACAAAAAAGGATCTGTCAGAACAAAAAAGCCAGACTGTCCATCTGCCTAACAGAGAGCCCCGGGCCCTGGACAGAATAGGGAAGCACACTTTTGCTTCAGCAACCTTTGCTATCAGGTCCCTGAATTATATGGCACATTTTACCAGGCTTCAAAGGGATCTGGTTTCTGAGCTCTCTGAAACCTTGGCTGGTGCATTGTCTGATGAGGTCCGTGACAAAGTGGCTTCTCAGCTGGTCACCATTGAGTCTAAATCTAACTCCTCTATACGATTGATATCTCACGTATCAGAAGGAGCAGCTAGAGCAGCAGGTTCAGCTGCGGTCTCGAGATGACATGCCTGGATGCACTTGTGCAACTTCATGGAACCTTTTAAGTCTTCCTTTCTTAATGCCCCCATTGAGCCCTCCTCGTTGTTTGGGCCCAAAGTTAAAAGCACACTGGCCAGATGTTAACAAGACGGTAAGACCCTTTCTGCCATAGGTGTCCGTTATTCTTCCTCTCAATGTGCTTTCTCCCAAAACCAAAAGAGTGGGAAGATATGGTTCAAGAAATCTTAGGGTCCTTTCCGTGACACACAAACCGAGTTCTCCCCCAGAGGCAGAGGGGCAAACTCACAGGGAAGATGCTCCTTTTGGGGCAGAGGGGGACTGAATAACCAGGGTTCCAAGGATTCTTTCCCTGGCCAATCCTACCAGCGCTCCTGAAGAGCGGCCCAACTCCTTTCTTCTGGAGGAGGTTGGGGGCTGTTTCTCCTTGTACCCTTCTGCCTGGCTAACCATCACCACTGATTCTTGGGTACAAAGGATCATAACTAGAGGTTATCATACCCCCTTCGATCTTTGTCCCGTCCATTCAAAAAATCTTTCCTACATTCCACCCAGTCAAAGGGAAGAAGCAGCACTAGAGATAGAAAAGCTGCTAAGAAAAATAGTCCCTCCAGACCAGATAGGATCCGGATTCTACTCAAGACTATTTTTGGTTCCAAAGAAAACTGGGGACTGGAGACCAATTTTGGATCTCAGTGTATTGAACAAGTTTGTGAGAGTACAAAAATTCCGGATGGTCACTATACAGTCTATCCTCCCACTTTTGGAAAAAGATGATTGGATGTGCTCTATAGATCTTCAAGATGCATACTACCACATAAAGGTGGACAGGCCATCAAGAAGATTTCTGCACTTCCATGTGGGAGCCAGTCACTACCAGTTCAGAGTACTGCCCTTTGGACTCTCTACAGCCCCCAGAGTGTTCACAAAGTGCATGGCAGTTGTCACAGCTCACTTGCGACTTCATGAATTCCAGGTGTATTCATACCTAGACGACTGGCTCATTTCCACCCCCACCAGACATCTACTTGAAAGAGCCCTGGCATACTCTCTCCTCACTGCTCAAAGGCTAGGCATAACCATAAACTGGCAGAAATCAAATCTCACCCCATCTCAGTTGACAGAATTCATAGGGGTTATCTTGGACACAAAAAAACTGCAGAGCTGCTATTCCAGAGCACAGAATTTTAAGGATAAAGCAACAACTAATTCCAATCCTTTCACAGGAAAAATCCACAGCTCACTCGGTTCTACAGCTGTTGGGTTCCATGGCAGCCTCCATCACCATTGTTCCCCTGGCCAGGTTTCACATGAGGCTTCTGCAATGGCTACTGCTCACCCAATGGTATCTTTTCAGCATCATCTTTCAGCCATGATTCGAGTAACCCACAGGTGCAAACAGGATTTAAATTGGTGGATGACACATAATCTCTCTCAATGGTCTCACCCCTTTTTCCCCCAGCAACCCAAGGCGGATGCCTCCCTGATGGGGTGGGGGGGTTATGTCAGGGACAGACAGTCCAAAGCACTTGGTCCAAACTGGAGTCCCATCTGCATATAAATGTTCTAGAACTGAGGGTGGTGCTTCTGGTGTTGCAAGCATTCCACCCCCTGCTGCCATCTGGGATAATTGCGATTCAATCAGACAACATGGTGGTGGTCTGGTACATCAACAAGCAAGGTGGAACCAAATCTTACTCCCTTTGTCGAGAGGCCATGAGGATATGGCAATGGGCGATGGCTACCAACCATTTTCTTCTAGCAATGCACATTCCTGGGAGTTCCAGCGTGATAGCAGACAGACTCAGCAGGTGCATTCTGCAACCTCACAAGTGGTCCCTGAATCCCTTGATAATGATGGAGATTTTCCACTGCTGGGGCCGTTCTTGCTGCAACCTCTTTGCATCCCTGGCCAACTACAAATGCAGTGACTACTTCACCCTGATTCCCCCTCTGGGACAGTCATCCATGGACGCTCTAGTCCACGATTGGCCTTCGGGTCTTAGCTCGAGAGTTTGAAGCTGATGTGAGCTTGGAAAATGGCCGGCTCGGTTCCGAGCTTGGAATGGATACCCATACGTAATGACTGAATGAGGATCAACAATACAGATAGAACGTTATGGTAAGACATAACTTCTTTTTACATTGTATAGCAATAATGCAGTGGCAAGCCAGTTCCATGGTTTTGTAAGTAATGTTTACATTGTATAGCAGTAATGCAGTGGCAAACTGTTTCCATGGTTTCTAGTGATTTGCAGAGACAGAGGGAGAGTAAATATTGCCCCTCCATAAAGAAATGATAAGAGCAGTACACACAGAATTTGTGTACTGATTACAGTGATAAGTATTTCTGGTGCTGACAACTGAGATATCAATGTAGCAAAAAAAAAAAAAAAATATATATATATATATATATATTAGGTGTCTAAAATACACAGTGAAATTCAATTGCTGGACCAGTCACTAACCATGATATTTAAAGGATAGTGGGTAGGCTGACTTCTCATTACATTTATTTTAGACAAAAGCATCTACTAATAAAAGTTATTAAAGTTTTAAATTTATCATTAGTCATTTGCCAGTAGTTCTTCCTCAGAAGTAGTTTTTGGATTGGGTTTGAATTTTAGCCAGTTTTCAGAAACTTAGTTCCAGATTTCTATATGTATTTCAGTATATTTATATGCTTAGATTTTTGCAACATAAACAGAATATGTCAGAAGGACAGGTATGTATCAAAGAACAGATCTCTATCAGATGATCGAGTTTTCAGAAGTACTTTGTTTTATGTTGAGTGGAACATGGTACCATAGAAGAGATATGCTCTGAGGGATCCCTATCGGATGATCAAGTTTTCAGAAACTCGAAAATCATATGGTCGGGAGCATATGCCTGAGTTTTTGAAAACGTGAAGGCTTTGAATGGAGATAACTGTACAGAGAGGAATGGGAAATTTACCATTTTCTTCACTGTAGTGACATCTCAGAGTTGATATATTTAATTTTAATTAAAAGTTACATTTTTGTATTTTATTTTTTTTTTTTTTAGATGTTCGAGTTTTCTGAAACTCCATCATATGGTCCTGACCGTATGAATTTCAAGTTTCTGAAAATTCGATCATCTGACAGGGATCCCACAAAGCATACCTCTTCTATGGTACCATCTTCCACTCCACATAAAGCAAAGTACTTCTCTTATTTTATTCAGACATAATTTGGATAAATGGATGCAAAACCACAAACTCACACCAAGTTTAGTACCCATGTTCTTCCTGGATAGGGTCAACAAATACATGTTCCAATATGTCCTAGTTCTGCCTGCCTCTGAGATAATCGTATGCAAACTATAAGGGTCATAACCTACCATGGGAATGTAAGCCTGGGCATCTTAAGATCCTCACAGATTAATGATGTTCCTGTGAATCTATGAACCTATATAAGCTCTCAGTGTGATGGGCCTTGTGCAGATCAAGTCACTTCTAATTCTTTTAATAAGTAAGAGAGAAGGATGAGTTTTTATTCTTTCCTAATAGGAGAGATCATTTATAACTCTGAACTTCCTTATGAAATTTCCTAATATTCTTTACTCTTACTACCCCCATTTTGATATTGTATTCCTTTATAATTATGTTACAATGCATAAATTGCCTACATACAAGCTTACATATTTTATCAGAATGCATCCTTTCTGTTGTATTCTCAATGGCATTTTAAAAATCTCCTAGCTGTTTTTTATCCTGTTTTTTAAATGTTGCAAGGTTGTAACTAAATATCGACTTTGTGGCCTAGTCAAATGTCTAACATAAAACAGTTAAACAAACAAACAAACAAATACATAAATAAATAAACTTATTTGGACTCTTATAAGCAATAAAACCTTAACTTATTATATGGGATATAATTTCTCTTTACTAGGTCAGTAAACAGTTGAATTAATACTGCAGGTTCCCTGGAAGTAGGGTTGCCACCTTTTGAAATGCTCAAAATGGGACATTTTTTGTAGAAATGTCAGATTTTGCAGGACAAAGCATACCCATGACCAGTACAAAAGATAGAACTTTACCTTTTTGCCAAAATAAAAGCTTATTCTTGTAACATTTGAGTTGCTTATGCTATTTTATATAATATTTAGGTGCTTCAGATAAAAATAACTGTTTTATGAAACTATTAAAGAAAACTTGGGAAATATTTTTGTCCTAAAAATCTCAGGACATCTGCCATTTTCAATTTTTTCACAGGACACAACTGCGCAAAGAGGGACTGTCCCTCACAAAGTGAGGCAGGTGGTAACCCTACCTGGAGGAGATGAACAGCAATGCATCTCTGCTCACTCTGCTTCCTTACGTATTACCTCCAAGTGGGGAGTGAGAGATATTTTTACATTATAGTTTTGAGTCCAGTGCAGCATTCAGCTGATCATCTATCTCCTTTCCAAGATAGTATTCACATATGTGGCTGGACCTTTCGAATTATAACATTTTTCAGTTTAGCCATATTTGCTAGAACATCATTTCCTTCAGTCAGGCTCCAAAACATCCACAAATGATGAAATGTATTGCTGTCCAAGTGTCTTTCTGTTATGGTAAACACATTTCTATAACTGACATAAATTAATATATTAATTTTGGACAGATTTGTTTATCTCTGTAGTACATATTGTGAAGAAGTACTGTCCAAAGACAGATCACTGAGACACATCTTTTCTTAAAGGTAAGGCACTACCATTGTTTTGAAAGCCGTATTTGTAAGTTCTGTTTACAGGTGCCCCTGAACCCAAGCATTGATATAACTGCACATTTTGAGATATTTTGTTATATCTATTATCCTGACATGTTCAACATTATCAAAGGTAGTCCTCGTATAAAATGTCAATCTGAAAACCTATTCCCACTGCTGTACTGATTTCAGACATGAGTCTGCTATGAGGCATCACCACTGAATACCTATCCTTATAAACAAGCATTAAATCTTAAGAGAGCATTACTACCCATTTTATAAAATAATAAAATAACTAGATCTAAGGCTAAATGTGTATTGCAAAGCTGGAGGGGGTGGCTGTACTGGATCAATATGGTAACCTGATTCAATCCAGGGACCCCAGGGTGGCACATGAAAGTATATTTCTGATTGTAGAAGCAAACATACCCTAATGCACACATCTAGGATGTTCACAAATTCATCCCAGGAGGAAAGGATGTTTATTTTGAGAGAATAACTTTGCTGATATATGAAGTAACGGCCTACCACAATGTGACTTCCCAGGAAAAAGAGACCACTTGCAGTAGAAGATAAAATGCCCAGAAATGAGGGATTGGAGTCACAACAGGAATCTCTAAAATGTTCTGGGGTGGAAGTTAATGCGCTGAAAAACATTATCTGTGATATGCAAAAGAAACTTGATGAGCAAGAACATGCATCCAAAAGGAACAGTGTGCATTTTCTTGACATTAGTAAATTAATTCCCAATGAGAACTTGAGGAATTTTGCACTGAAATTGATGAGAGAATTTTATAGATGTGATACCTAATCCTTCTAAGGAAATAGTCACAGTGCAGAGACCATGCTCAAGGAAGGCACAGTAAGCTACTAAATTACATGTGATTATGGTCTTAGAGTCATTCTAAACCAAGGAATGGGTCAAGATGAATAACAGACATTACAAAAATAACCTGTGGGATTAGTGTATTATTATATTTCTACAGAGCTTTTCACTACCACTACAGAAGGCTCAGTAGGCTCTGGAATGGTTGAGGAGGTAGCCACAGCTGTGCCCTGCAAGCAGCATTTAATTACCTAGCCTACTTGTCACTATGACAGCAGAGCCATAACTTCCTACTTAAACAAAAACAAAATAATTCTTGAAATTTTTAAATAAAGTCCATCAGCATATGAAAGTGGAAGTTTCTCATGGTCTGGATCATATTATGTCTTACAGTGAGCTGGAGTGGGAAGCAAACAAGCAAGCAGAAATAACTCAGATATGAAAAGAACCTGTGTTCTGATTGAAACAAACTTATGGAGCAGCCTTAACAATGTCTCAGTCATATTAGTCAAAGCTTTGTGAAATTCCTACCTGAAGAATGCAAGAGCTAACCAAATAATCTAGAACTTTCTCAAGAGGATCAGTACACTCCACTCTGTCAATAAGGGCCTCTACAAGATCCAGTGGCATGTCTTAAAACAGAGACAGAAATGGGTGCACAATCAGAAATAGTAGAGTGCAAAGCCTTGATGTGAAAAGACTAAGTAGCTAGAAGGTTCAAAAAGTGAAAAACTATGCCCCTTGGTCTTTGTGTTCTTGTAACTTGGTTACAGTTGCTGAACACTGTTTGTCAGTCCAGAGTCTGGAAGGCAGGTCAGGTGTCCAGTAAAGCAATGATGTGATAGGCAGCAGGGAAAAGAAATGAGAACTGGCAGCTCATCTGAGTCTATTTCAGGTGAAGATGAAAAACACTGTATCTAGTAGTGCATGTGCATGGGTGCTAGCTGGTAAGGTTTCTATACGTGTATATACTGGTAGCAGTAGCCAAACCAAGATCAGTCTAAACTGGTTTAAAGGCTGCTGAATATTTAGATGCATCTAGTGCCCTTTTAAGTTCATGGTATAAGGTTACTGAATGTTAAAAATGGCTACATCTTAATGCCCACAGTACATGCTACAGTTATATGTAGCACTTGTATAAACAGTGATTTGATGAATAGTACCAATGACATAAGTGGGGATTTTGAAGAAGTAGTTGATGAAAAGGTAAGAGGATCTGGGTGCCTACCCTAGCCATTTTCAGTTTGTCTGAGGGATATGTGCTACATAAGGCTAGCTGGAAAAGCTATAAATCAGTCTGTTAACTTATGCATAGGAATGGTTTAAATATTGTTGCTCGAGGTTCAGGTATTTAGTAAAATTGAATTTATAAAATATAATTTTTTTATGTTAATGGTCATGGAAAGCAGTGTTTTTTATAGTTATGTTAAGCTGGTTCTGTTCTATGGTCGTAGTGTGTGGTTTGGGTGACAATGAACTTGTATTTGAACAGTTGCTGGTGTTGTAAATAGGAGAACGGAGTGGTCACTTTTAAGTTCTGCCTACTTCATACTGAATGTAGGAAAAATGTTGAAAGGGGAACTGCTGTTGCTGCTGTTTTAGTGTGACATTACAGCCATCTTTATAGACTGTATGACATTACAACACCATGCTGACACCATCACATGCTGGATGTAGTATACTGCAGGAGAAACAAAAGGGTGACAACAGTGAATTAGGCATGAGATACATGTATAAAATGCCATGAAGTAAAAATAATAATAATAATAATCATGAAAGCATCACAGAGTTTTCTAAAGTAGTTGCAACTACTCGGCACAATGTGGACGGACTTAATTTTAAAATAAATTTAGTACTTATTCCCCACCTTTCCTTTTTGCCATGCTGTTTAAGGTCAGTAATGATCTGATAAACATGAGGATGGTTGAAACAACCTCTGAGTTGTAACTGGGCTGCAATAGTATTAGTTAAGGCCCGTGCTTGCAGTCACTTATCATCTGATGAATGTTTGCTTGGTACAGTGACACACAGCCATTACTGTGTTTACTTCATTGTAGGATACACTTCAATACATTCAGGGAGAAAATACTTTTGATTTAGAAACAAAGTGACTGACAGTACAAAGGGCAGAATTTTTCCATTCATTTCAAAGAATATATATAACTGCTGGCAGTTTCTATAACTGTCTTAGTATCATGTCAATTACCACTAATAAAAGGACAATGGCAGTTTGGAGAGCACTTTGTTGCACTGTGGTTTGCAATGTGTCAGTAATAATAAATGTCACGGCTGAGATGTTTAAATGTTACTGTACACAAATGCAAGATGGCTCTGTAGCAAGATCTTTGTGTCATAGCTACAGAGTTCAATCCTGCTTTATGATCAGTGTCTGTGTGATTGTGAAGGCTACAGCTCAAGCATTTTAATGTATATAAAGTAGAGTAGGAAGACAAAATTAATTTTCCCTAGGCTTTCAGCAGCTGCTAGTTTAAAAAAGGTTTGGTGATACTTGGTTGTATTACTGAAGCTTGGAAGAACATATGCATGTCTCCCAAATATTCAACAAAATCTAGAAGATTTAGGATTTTTGCTTGGAAATGTTTAAATAGATATTTTATACCTCAAGCAGACTACAGAGAATTTTTCCTCAGGTAGACAGCAAATGTTGGAGGTGTGATGGGGAAGAAAAAGGTACCTGGGAACATATTTTCTGGGAGTGAGGTGGGTTGGCTGACTTTAAGGATTCCCTGCAGGATGCACTGTCAGAAATGCTGGTTGGGTGGATTGGTGTGATGAGAGAGATGATTTTTCTGTGTTATGATACAGAATCGGAATTGCCTAGACATGGTAAGGCCTTGCTGTGTCTAATTATAGTGGCTGCCAAAAAAGCAATTACTAGAACAAGGAAATCAAAACCTAAACCAACTATACTAGAAGTAGTGAATATAGTAACAGAGATAACACAACTGCAACTGAGATCTTTAGAAAAGGGTAGGAACAAACTACATAGGAAAAATGGGAATTGTTGGAAGAATACATACAGGGGAGGAATGAGGTTTAAAAGAATGCAGGTCTTAAATGAGCTATGTAATGTTTGACTGAAAATGATTGGGAACATTATAAGTGATGTATATTGCTTGCAACTGGGAGTGTGTCAGTATGGTTTGTGACAAAATGTTTGCAACTAGGATTGTGTCGGTATGGTTTGTTTTTATTTATATAAATGTATGATTGCTTATATCATAAGTGATAGTTTAATAAAGATGTTTCTTGTTAAAAAAGGGGGCAGGAATTGAAAAATATATGTAATGTTGCTTAGGTTATATGATATATAGCAAAAGATGTGAAGTATGTTTGTTAATGTTAATTTGTTAATGCAGTTTGATAGCTTTTGTATAAATGTAAATTTGCCTTTGTCACAAGTGATAATTCAATTAAGGTGTTTAAAAAAAAAAGAAAACAGGTGGCGATAGATTACAGCAATTTCAATAGGAACCTTATGCATACAGAGAAATTGGGACAGCATAGTGTCTCAGTGGTAAAATCTCAGACTACCAGATCCTAGGCCATTGTTCAGCACCCTGCCCTTTCTCGGGTCATTGCCTTGGTGGAACTTTTGAGTTTGATGGTTACACATAAGGAATTTGTATCTGCATAAAAAATAATTAAATAAAATAAAGTAAAATAAAATAAATAAAAGAGAAAAAGACAGATAGGTACATGCAGAGGGTTGTTTAAGTAGAATCTTATTTAGTTAGACAGGGAAGATTAGCTACCAGCAATGTACATGATAGTACTTTACTTCCAAGCTTTGTTGACCTCAACTGCTTCAATACGTTAGTGGAAAAGCAGCTGGAATGGTGGTCTGCAGACTGTAGGTTTGATTACCAGTAGAAGTATGTTCATCTTAAAAGTGGATTCAGGTAGTAGCTGTTTTGCGAAAGAAGGTACAGTTTCAAAGAATGTTATTGCAGTGATGTTTGTTTTTTTTTCCAATTGTTTGCCAGGGTTGAACTCTAACTCAGATGAACCAGTTTGAGGTTCAGTCCAAGCTGATCTATCTTATCAAAACAAGGATAGCAGTGCTAATAGTACTGACATCAGAGTTATAGGTTCATAGGTTCATAGGTTCATACTAGGCTATCTGCCCTAGGGCATTTATAAGCCTAGCCAGAGTGTGTTTGGCTTTTGCCACCCATTTTAAATTAATTTTGCTATGCCCTCTTTCGAGGTTAGTATATTGTGCCTCTGTCTAACAGTGACACAGAAGTGATACCCGGGGTAAACCTACAATCTCCCATCCACTCATATAGGTTCATAGGTTCATACTAGGCTATCTGCCCTATAAGGACAAGGGAATACAAACATGCAGTATATGAATTACAATGATTACAGCAGATTTACACAAAGGGTAAATACATGTGACTGAAACAACAATGAAACAATCACAGTGTTTAAGGGTAAATTAGGAGATTTACAGAACATTCATATTGTGTTCATTTGAACGTGGATGTGAGAAGAGAGAGGATACAGACGTGGAAGGTTTTAAGGGAAAATATGAGGATTACTAATTGTTGATTAGCAGAAAGTTACTTTACGGAAGAGTAAAAAAGGATTTAAAGTTATTTCAGGGTTAGTCCATCAGTGGGCACTCAGTCTGTGATATGCGAGGTGTCAAGGACAAGTTTAAATAACCAGGTGGGACAAAGTGTTTTATGTAACACTGTCCTTTCTAAATCATATGTAGTAGCTTCATTGAATACAGTAAACTCTCAGTTATATAGAACTCAAGTAACCAGAACTCTCAAGCAGCCAGAAAAAACAATCAAAGAAATACAGTACAAGTTTCATGTGTTGCACTTTCTGTCCCCCCACCCCCGCCGCAGAAACCTACCTTATGTTTTTAGAGTTTTAGAGTTTTAAAACATAAGATACAAATAAATTCCCTCTCTCCCTAACCTAAAAACAAGTCAAACCAAGCAAATAGTAGAGGGTGCAGTATTAGGCCTATTTTTAATAGAAACTCTCAAGCAACCAGAAACTACACTTACTGACATCTACCAATCTCCATGGGTGCTGGTTAACCCAGAATTTACTGTAATTTTTTTGAGCTGGTCATGAAAATTGGGGAAGGAGGAGATTGTTTTCCATTTTATTGGTAGTAACTCTGGTATGCAGGGGAGGCACATTGATGAAAATCAGTGGCCTGTAGTGTGAAGTTTGTTTTTAGGTATAAGAAAAAGGTGGATGAAGGAAGTTTGGGATCTCACATTACAGGTAGGGTGCCCATTTTGTTATCCTGGCAGAAAAAAGTGACAAGTTTCCGGGATCATAGGTTTAAAGATTAGACATGACACTATTAATGCATGTTGCTGTTTTAGAGGTAGCCAGTTTGCTTTAACTAACACTAACCATTGATGCTGTCTCTAAGGGGCTAGGGTGATAAATCTGGAGATGCTGCTGGAGGTAAATTGGCATGATATCAGCTTTTTTCTGGGATACCGTTCCTATGCTAGGGAGTGTCTATCCAGTCCAGGCAAGTACCTCCCTACCCTCTGTCCTTGTAGCCATACTTCCTTATGTGAAAAGGAAATACAAACTCATTTTAATCCAGAATAATGGCCTGTTGATTTATGACTTGCCTGAGTTGACAGAGGATTAGTAGTTGAGGGTTTGGATAGCCAGCCCCACTAGGTATGTGAAATATGGATTAGTTACAAAGGGTTCATGGCTGCTTTATGGATTGATCAATGTAATAGGACTGATCAAAGTTTTTGTGATGTCATACACTTGCATTTAATTGTAGGGAGAGCCAAAGGCAGCAGGTCTAAATTTACACTAGTCTAAGTCATTGGAATGACATTCCAGAGGGTCTCTGTTCAAGACCCTGTTGAAGCACACTGTGGTCAGTAAAGATAAAGAGATCTTATTTAATGAATTTATTTATTAATTTGTTTTAGGAATACAAACAAAAGGAATCGCATTCCAAAGCTTGCTAGTTATGCCTGGAGAACAGTTTCACCATTAGTGGACATGCAGGCAATAACAGCAACTGTGTACAACATTAACCAGTGTGAAGCTGTGATGCGGACACATTGCTGAGGATAAAAAGGCTGTACATTATAACTTATTACTGGAGAATGAGTGTCAGAGTTATCATTAAGAGGATCTGTTTATTCCTAGAAGAATCATACAATAAATGGGCGGCAGAACAGATTATCCTTCATTCCTATAAATTAAAAGTACAAGGGGATGTTAGCCCCATCTTATTTTCTTTGGCTTGTTTACCACAGGTATTGAGTATAGGAGTATTGCAGAAGTTATAAAGATTATTTTGTTATACTTTTGGTCATTGATTCAAGAAGACTTTTCAGCTATGAGAGGGCAAGTTTCCAGACACATCTGTATAAAGTATTTTAAAATGCATGATGAACAATCATAAAACTTTCATGTGCCATGACTGTTGTTTATGATAGACATTTGCATTGTATGAAATGACAGATAAATATGATATAACACGAATGATGAAATATAAATGTTCTATGTATAGCCTAGAGGTAAAGTATCATTGTTTTCAATATGAGAGAAGTGCACAGCAAGGTAAGATAAGATACATTAAGCAAATAAACATGTTTGTAACTCAGGTCATAGCAACAAATACATTTATGTTTCTCTAAGATGATCTTTGAGCAAACTTCTGACATGAAAGTAAAGCTTTATGGACCTAATGTTATCTTATATAACATTTTACAAGGTTGAGGAAATCTTTCAGAAGGATCTCTCACAACTAATTACATTGCAGTGGGGGTCTTGTTAATGCAATGTTATCTTGATAATTTTGACTTACAGAACAGGGAGATGTATAGATTGGATTTTTTGACTATGGGAGGGCAGAAGGTAATACAAAGCAGTCTGCATGAGTTTAATAGTAGACTGACTTTAATTGATAAGAATTCTGCTTCTTCTTTAGACATAAGGTTACACTGATTTACACAACTGATAGTGAGCAAAATAAACTGAAGGATCTATTTTTCTATTTACTCATATTTTCAGCATATTCTGTTCACAACTGAATAGTACCATGTCAGTAAATACTTTATTAACATGTGATTAAAATGTTTTTTTTCACAGAGTGGTTCATTTTGTCAACTATAGCATTGTGGAATGATCAGTGACTGAGCCAGTCATCACATAGCAATTTCTGGATGCAATTTTTTAAAAGTTAGGCTAACCCCCAAAATTTGGAAGCAGTTCTTGTGACCAAGGAATAAATTAATATTATTCATTGACTTTTTTTGTTCTCATAACATTACTGGTTCTTTGCATACCATATGCAAACTAAACTCATGTTTCATTTTATTTTACTCGTTATTTTCAAGTGATAATTCCATATTTTATGATTTTCAGCAAGGTGGCTAAATTCAGGTTAAACATTAGTCATCTATGAGTGCACTTCTTTATTCAGCTGAATTGAATAATAGGAAGTAATCTTGCTAGAGGTTTATTGCCCCAGGATACAGGAAGGCTAAAATGCAAAACTTTAATCAATCATAGAGTCATAATTATTATTAAGACTTGGAGAGATATTTTTCAGCTTCATAACCATTGAAGATTAAATAACAGTCTAGGATAAAATACATGAAATCCATCTGGATAGTGATTAGAATCTAATTAAAGTCAAAAATCATTCCATAACATGTGTGCTGATTCTGCCCTGTCCAGCAATCTGTTAAACCTTCTTTTTATGTTTACATATGCTTTACCTTTAGCTGATCGACTAACACGCATGTTGACATCCTGAAGCTAAACCACTTTATGTCGAAAATGGAAGTATGCATGTGCCAAGAAAAAACCTCAGCACATGCAAATTTAAAACATTGCTTTTTGCAGGGGAGAAAGCCCCCCTGCACTCTCCTGTGTGTGTGTGGGGGTGGGTGGGTGGAGGAGGGGTTGTGGCACCCACACCCCACCCTCTAATTATATTTAAATTATATTTAGTAACTTCAAGATTGCACTGCCCCAGGGAACGGGAATACTGTTGGTGTTGCATAGTTGTCGACAATCTGTATAATCGACCAAATGCACTCAATTAAACAGATGTCAGCCAAACTCTTGTCGACCAAACCAGCGAAACTATATATATATATATATATATATATATATATATATATATATATATATATATATATATATATATATATATATATATATATATATATATATATAAATATATACACACACACACATATATATATATATATATATATATATATGTGTGTGTGTGTGTGTGTGTGTGTGTGTGTGTGTGTTTGATTGATATGGGGGGGCTTTCACCCACATCAAGGGTGTAGGGGGCTTACCCCTTGTAAAATAAAACAAATTTAAAAAACATGAGCTACATTTGATATTTGCTCTTCTATATTTCCAGTCTTTCTGTTTTTTTTCCTTAGGATTTGGCATTGTAGGTCCCAACATTTCAACGGGAAGCCAATACAAATACCTAGCAAAAGAGGCAACCTTAGCTCACCACTGTTATTATTTCAGGAAGAGGTAAATGTGTGATTGACTTTAATATTGGTTTAGTTAAGAATATATGCATTTTCTATTGTTTCCAGCTAGACAAGATAAAACTAATAACACTATAAAACATGAAAGATACAAAGCGCATTAAAAGCAACCACATGCTCTAGCAGAATTGTAATAATTGCGCTAAAAATATATGGATATTTGATAGAATTACTACTGTCATATAACATTATAATATGGATTAATTTGGTTAGTTCTGACATTTCTGATCTGGGGAAGTTTGAAAGGAAACATAGCATAAAATATTTTTTAAGGTACCCAGTGGATTAATATTAACTATCATACCCATGACAGAACAATCAATATTTAAAGTCATATTGTGTGTTAATCTTGTGATAGTCAAACTCTTAATTTGCCACCTTTCACTGAAATAAAAATCTTAGCTATTTTGTAGAATTTGGGAATTAGCTACCTTAGTACTAAATAAATGTATCATTTTAAAATGCAAAGCATAAAATCAATTCACATGTATATAAATAAGTAAATATTTTGGTAGTATATACTGCATTACAATAAATGTTATTAAACTGCCCAGAAGAAGTAAATACAATTAGCAAATACAAAAAAATTAGAATGCTATGTCTGTAGGATTGGTCAACACAAAGCCCACAAGCTCCTTTTATATTCTAAAAAGAAAAATAAACAAAAAATAGGCATTAAAACAAGCTTCTTGTCTGAGGTAAAATCTTCACTGAAAACCCTGCCCCCTAACCCCCCCTCTCACCCTCCTCCCCTCTTCTCCCTTAAACCTGTCTCCACTAACATTATAAAAAGACTACTCCTAAAGCTAAAACTATGCTGTAATTCCCCAGACAACCTTCCAGCAAATTTCCTTAAACTATCCGCTGAATCAATAGCCTCTCCCATATCAGTTTGTATAAATAGATCTATACAAGAATCCTATGTAACAACCATCTGGCGACATGCATTCATAATCCCTCTCTACAAAGTTGGTAAGTACACAGACACTACCAACTTCAGGCCCATAGCTATACTCTCACCTCTCTGTAAAATTCTAAAAAAAAACATCCACTCCCAACTCATGCCATACCTAACCCAGCACAACCTCCTCTCTTCCACCCAACACGGCTTCCGCCCCAGCCATAGCACCATGACAGCCCTCCTTTCCTTTCTTGAGACAGTCAACCTAGCACATGACAGTGGCAAATATGTATCTTCACTATTTCTAGACCTCTCAAAGGCATTTGATACCATCTCCCACTCCCTACTCCTGTCTCAGCTCTCACACTTGCACCTCTCTCCCTCAACCTTAGCCTGGTTCTCCAGCTGCCTTTCCATGGGCCAACAGGGTGTGCAATGGAAAGAGTCACCCTCCCCTTTCTTACCTACACCAACAGGAGTTCCACAAGGATTAGTACTGGGCCCACTCCTCTTTAACATATTCATCAACAACTTCCACCACTCCATCCCTGACGCCTCAGTTATCCAATACGCTGATGATCCCACCATCATTTGCTCAGCCTCCTGCCCCTCCAAACTTCTACTCAAAACCCAAATAGCCTTCTCCAAAACAGAATCATGGATGCAATCCAATCACCTACCCCTAAATGCTAACAAAACAAAACTAATGATTTTCACCCCTACCAGAACTTCCCTATTCAACTGAGACCTATTTTCCATCAAAAGCCACAATAACACCCCTCTAGAAATTGTTTCCAATACCAAGCTACTTGGCATTACCATTAATGAAAACCTAAAATTCAACTCCCACATCCTCTCCACAATCAAAACAACCCACCAGAAAATCGGTCTCCTCTACAAACACAACTGCTATCTCACCCCCTCCTCCCAACAAACCCTTGCATCTACCTTCCTTCTCTCCTCTCTCTCTTGTATCATGCTCCCCTATTCTCCAACCTACAGTTTGGCCTTCATTCCAAACATGAAGCTTGCTACTACCAAATCTGCAAATTTGCAACCAGTTCTAAGAACTCTTCCCATCACTGCCACTCTCTATACACCCTCAGCTGGCTAAAACTCCCCAACCACCTAATATACCTACAACTTGCATCAGCCCACAAACTCATCTTCAAACCAACGGAATGCCCTTCTCTTGCCAAATCTCTAATACCCTACACACCTAGCCGCTCCATGAGATCCAAAGGCCAAAACCACCTACAAGTACACAAACCCTTACACCCACCTGGCCAACTATTACTATCCCACACCATAGTCAAACTGTGGAACTCTCTACCCCCCCCTCTACATAACATACAAAACCATAACAACTTCAAATCCATGATTTTCTCCCATCTGTCCTCCAAATAGGAATGTCCTTCACATGCTCCCACCTAAAACACCCCCACCACTAACTCCTCACCTATATCAACTTTTCTTTCCCAAAACTAACAAATTGTCATAGGTTTTTCTCTGTACATCTTTCTTAAAAATTCTTTGCATGCAAGCCTCTGACTTATCTTACATATGCTGTCAAATTGAAATCCTCTTAAATGTAATGCAGTGTATATATTATTGTAAAACTGATTTCTGTACAAATTGTGATATGTAACTCATCTTGTCTGTTGTAATGTGGTGACTTTCTGTATTTTATAATGTTATAAACTTCTGTATTTTATATTATGTACTGGAGCTTTTTTCCTTGGGTCTCCACTGAAAAAGGGCCACGAGCCCAGCTGGACTAACCCAGTTAACAAACAATAAATAAATAAATAACCTAGCAGAATTTATCTAGAAACCCATCTGGTGCTTATTCTTTTCATCATTCAGCTGTTTAATAACAACTTGGATAACTTTAAGTTTGAAGCGCTTATATGTTAAGTTTACATTCATTCTGGTTTAATAGCTTTAATAACATCTCAAACTTTCAACTATTTTTGACTGTATACCTTTACAAAGTATATGGTTAAGTACTGATAGAAGAAGAAGGTGATAAAGGGTTTTTACAGTAGTTAGATGATGACATTATAGCATTGTTAGTATGCAGTTGTGTACACTAGGATGCCAAGAGCTTAATTAGTTTAGATAAATCCCTGAAATGCAAATAGCTCTTGCTCTATCTTATAATATTTACCTTATAATGTATGTAAAAATTTTAAACAGCTTTACTGAATTATCACTTGTGACATAGGCACATTTACATTTATATAAATGTAATCAAATTGTATTAATATGTTAAAATTAACAAACATTATGCTTCACATATATTACTATATATCATATAATCTAAGCAACATTACATAAAATATTCAGTTCCTACCCTCCATCAAGAAACATCTTTATTAAACCATCACTTACAATATAAGCAATCAAACATTTATATAAATGAAAATAAACTGCACCGACATAATCCAAGTTACAAACTATACTGACATTCTCCCAATTGCAAACATTATACATCTCTTATAATCTGCACAATCATTTTCAGTCAAACATTACATAGCTCATTTAAGACCTGCCTTCTTTTAAACCTAATTCCTCCCCTATATTTATTGTTCCCACAATTTCCATTTTTTTCTGTGTTCTTACCTTTTTCTAAAGATCTCAGTTTAATTTGCTTTATCTCTGTTACTATATTTGCTATAGTTGGTTTAGGTTTTGATTTCCGTTTTCTAGTATTTGCTTTTTTGGCAGCTATGTAGTTTTGATATTAACTCTTACACTGACTTACATTTTTAATAACATGCAGTACAGCCTTTTATAAAACATATCTAGATATTGATCCAACAATTTAATGTCATAAAGTATTTATTTCTGCTGAGTATTTTTTTGCAAATGCATCCCATGTATTATTCATGAAATTACATGAGATTTGTTATCTTGTCAATATTGTTGCTGATCTACCAACAATAACATATCAAACATTTATGCTTAATTGTGGTGGTTAACTAAAGGTTAAAGGGATACAAATAATACCACTATCCTCAGAAGCAGGGCAACATCTACAGTCAAAGTTAGCTTTAACCACAAAAAATGTCTAATCTTTAAAAACATCAGTCCTAGAGCAGAATCTTTAGTAGAATAAATTTGAAATAAATCCTTCTATAAAGTATTATGAGGTTACAAAACCCAGCAAATGGTGTCCTTTAAAAACTTCTTAGAACAATCATTCAAGTCTTTATGATATAGGAAGGACAAGTTCAGGTATGTCCCATTTAATTCAAAATGGATTATGGAAGCTCAATTGTCACATTAATCACAGGTACATTTTTCATAGGTTCGTAGGTTCATAGGTGCATAGGTTGGTACTAGGCTATCGGCCCTAGGGCCTATGCAAGCCTAGCCATAACAATTCCCTGGATATTTCTTCCCACAATATTTACTTCTCTGGACCCCTGTCTAGCAGGGTGACTGACATGATCCCCGGGGTGAATTTCCTATCTCCCATCCAATCATCAAAGTTCCTTTTGAAGAGGGCCAATGAGGCGCTCTGCTTGACATGTATGGGCAGTCTATTCCAGAGTATAGGGAGTCTCTGGGTCAAGAACCTATCCTTCCAGCATGTTTTGTTCATTGTGATGACAAGGTTTAGATTCCTGGAGCGTGTGGCTCTGAAGGATTGGGATTTCTTTAAGTGGAGCATGTCCAACAGCTCAGGGTTTGACATGGCCTTGTATGTTAAGCAGAGATCACCTCTGAGTAGACGATATGCTACAGAGTATAGCTGGATTTCAGAATCTATAAACCCTTTTTAAATTAAAACAAAAGAAAAACACACATAGATCACAAGGAATTGTTTAGCAAGTTTAATGAAAAAAAATCACCAGTAAGCACTTTTGTCTCAAGCAGGAGATTGCATCAGATAAATTAAACAGAAACAGTGAATGTTCCAGGAAAGATATATAATGGGAACCTAGCATAAGTACTGTTTCATTTATTAAATGACAATAAAAACAAAAAGGCCCTGCCAGTAATTCTACTCTGTCTGTGAACATAAATAAATATTTGGCCATGTTCCAAAAGAAAGTTGTAGACAGCGCAGCACTCCAAAGGAAGACTTCAGTGTACCAGAGGCAGACACAATTTCTTAAAGTATGCTAAAACATGACTAAGGAATTATCTAGTCAGCATAGGATAGTTACTGATTTTGTGCATGCCTGCCTGATTCTAAAACCCAAGAAGTGTGCCCAACACAACCTAAATGCAACAAAGTGCTTTGCCAACAGCTTTATAAAACAATTTGGCTTTGGCTTTACTTATCACCATGAGAGAAAGCTATTTATTACAGTATCCTATGGAATCAACAGCATTACTCAAAAAAAAAACATATAATGAATTACAGCAGGCTGGGTGTATTGATAGCCTTACAGGAATATCTGGAAATGCATCCTAGAAAGCAGCCAGCTAGATGCTGAGCAGGCTACATCTGAGCCACTTCTGTGATCAGGAGGTAACTGACAGGTCCTGAGTAGACAGGGAACTAGTGCAGACTAGGTGTAACGTGTGCCCTGCACATACATGCACATATATTGTGAGCTAACTTCATACCTGTAGAAATAAAAGTATGTCTAAGTCTAGGTATACCGCTAATAGGCCATTTCAGTGACATAAGGGGGATACTATAGTAGGTCTTAAGACAGCTGGCAGTCACGTCATCTTACAGTTCCTGGCAGCAATGTGCAACAATGTGAATTAGTACATCCACTTTACATATACAGTCACAGAGCGAAGAAATATCATGCACTATTTCTATGCCATCTCCAACTTTCCCATTTCCTCTGTAAATAGACTGCTCTCACATGCCTATCAAATCTCCTGCAGTACCTGAAGCAGAAATGTACATAAATAGAAAGGTGTGGCCATTGTTGCATTGTCAGGTGGTGTGTTCAGCAGATGGCATCATAACAAATGTAAAGGCAATGCACTCTGGTAGTGCATATGATGCACATGATGTTGTCTGTGGGCTGCTTTCCAAAATGCTGAAATACACAAGGGACAACTACTTGGTAAGTACAGGAACACAGCTATACTGTAAACAGAATCCAAACCTGTTGACAGTACACACGATGACAACATATGTTTTACCTCCTTCCCACTAACAGGCACTGTGGTTATCCACTTGAGCCATGGCTAATGATGCCATACAGAGTTCCATCCAGCCCTGCTGAGGACACATACAGTAGATCGCAAACTGCAACATGAAACACTATTGAAAGTGTTTTTTGGCATGCTGAAATCCAGATTCAGAAGTCTGGACTCATTCAGGGTGTAATGCATTACACACCTGAAAAGGCAGCATAGATGATTATTGGGTGTAACATGCTACGTAACATGTTAACATCAAAATATGATTGCTTGCCAGCTGCAGGTATAGGTGACCTACCCCAAGACCCCCAAATGTCTGAAGATGACATTTTAGGGCTGTTATAGGAAGATAAGGAGGACACAGGGAAGAAGAGGAAATAAGCAATGGAAGCTGCAGCCACAAGTATTAGTTTAAGCAACATGGCAACATCTTACATCCATCTTTGAGTCATGACAGGTCACAGAAACATAAGTACACAAAGTAAACAGTAATGTTTGCGTGTTGCTCCACAACAGCACACAGATCACAACTAATAGAAATGTCCCCTTAGGTGTACACAGTGAACATCACACATAACATAATTTTAATGTATGCCAGCATGAACAAGAGAGGAAAGATCAATGCAGGAAGACTGCCTGCAAGGTACATAACCAGAGACATGTGTGGGACACATGAGGGATGCACAACAGATGTTCGCACTGGACAGGTAAGATATCATCATACAGAGTAACACCACATAACGTTATCTGTTAAATAGGTGCAATCACAAGAAATCAAGGTCAGTGATGTGTATGGGACTGCACTGGCAAATACATACCCAAAAAACACTGATTGTACAATAACAGTGCTGCCTCGCCTACACATGTTATCATCGTGGGTCATTTCCATGTAATATATGTGCAGACATGCAAAGCAGGAATGACAATGACCACACAACATACCTGCAATATACATCAATGTCGGGGATACAGCAACATATGGATATACACACACACACACACACACACACACACACACACACACACACACACACACACACACACACACACACACACATATCTATATCTACATGCATCTGTGCGGATTCAATCAATCAAATATTGGAAGGCACGCATGGGATATACAAGCACGCATGGCAATTGAAAATAGAAACTTGTACACAGAAAGGCATTGAGTGATGGTGTTAGGCATGTGGCAGTATCATATTAAAATTCATAACTGACACAAGTATGCATACTGAGGCATAGTTGTGCATTTTTGAATTGCAGACAACAAGGAAACTGTAATGACAATATCAATTGTATCTGTTCACTAAAAATGATGCAAGCATGACATATTGTATAACTATCATTAATATCATTACTAAAATATGTTAATGTCAAACAGGTAACACATATCAACAACTGAATCTATTCACATAGGTAAGAGAACATGTCAGAAAATCCTGTGGCATCAGAAATTTCAACAGCCACAAACAGATTACTTTGTCAGTAGTCCACACAGTGGCCATCATTGCCACAGGGTCATAATGACATAACAGGACATACACATGTTGGATCAGCTGTCATTGTCACTCTAATGCAGTCTTTGGTGCCCAGGCTGGTGGCTTACACCATGGTTCTGGTTGCCCCTGACATTTCTGGAAACACTTGGCTGATGTTGCTCTACCAAGGAGCTGTATGCGGTGACACTTGCATGTGGAGACAAAGTGTGGGGAGGAACATGACTGCTAGATAACCATCTGGATGTGACTGCTGGACTCACAGTGCAGTTGCCATCAGCAGATGTCTGTGCATGTTGCAGTACAGACATTGATATCTGATAGCCAAGTGTGGGTCTAATGGGAGGGGATTGGCCACTGCCTCCTGGAGGTAATCTGCTTAGTACAGTTAGGGCATGTAACACCTGTTTTTCACTATGACACTGGTCCAGCACTGCCACAACAAGGCTTTCAACAGAACATGTAACAAATACCATACTGTCATGATGTGCAGCCAATGTTTCCATGACCTCTCTATGTCTGCACTCCTGACTTTCATGTAACACAGACAGTTGGTACACAACTGGTGGCACTGGCAAGTGCACAAAGGTCAGATCCATGATGTCACTGTGAACTTTCATTCACCTGTAATAGGTAGACATTTGATGATATGCATCCATGCACATCAGCTACACTTCCATATGTCCTGCAATGGGCAGTACTGCTCCATTGTGGAGAAGAGTAACCATCATCATATGACTCTGCATGGGACAGTGGGATACAGACATCATCATGTCTGATGTGCTCTCCACACATCATCAGAATGGATGGCCAAATCTTCCTCTGTATCTGAGGCTACAGAATGATTCTCATGTCTATCCTGTTCCAGGCCAGAAAATAAACCCAGATCAGTGACCTGTGTGTTACAGGCTGTGCTGTCAAAGTGCAAGACATCACATCTCAACTCAGGATCAGTGGATGGACTACTGGAGGAGGCAGGCAGTGGATGGTCTACAAGAAGAGACAAATGACACAGGCTATATGCATGTATCAACAACACATGATGCAGCTTAGCAATGACATATGGGACAAGTATATGGCTACAGTTTTAATGGTGATATGGATTTTCCAGGATGAAGTGCCTATGTGAGGTTCATGGATCATGTATAACAGAGCGATTTCATGTAGTTTACATATTTTATATATCTGACAATTGGGAATAAAAAAATTAAAGCCTGTCTAATATGTTCTCTTGTGACTCCACCACTGGAAGTGAGGTTTGAACTGAAACTGTCATGGGGAAACATAGACACCAAAACATCATCAATAAGCAAATAACAGCCATCATGTTGCATTCCAACAGAGGTATAACACAGACAAGATACTATAGATACATACCATTTGGTCGAGGCTGATATGCACATTATAGGTGTCCTAGGCAGGTGAAGAAGTATATCGTAGTCTTGAAGTGCACAGACATGATCATCAGTACTGACATGTATTAAACAGATGGAATGTCTTACCATTTATGTCCTTCCTGTTTAGAATGCTTATCATCTACCTTAATTTAGGTCCTGTAGTATGGCAAGGCACACAAACATCAACATGTTTGTATGCTCCACAGTCATGACTGTTGGCAGAGGGACAAGACAGCTATGGCACAAATTAACAAGATATGGAGACACTTAGGTGATAAATAGTAAACACATTGTCCAGATGTATCTGTGTATGGAAAACAGTGTCATGAATATCATTCATCACAGCTGCGCTACAAAGTACTGCAGCCTGTAATCCAGGTGGACAGCCATACCTGGTCTGTCTGTATGTGCATCTGCCCTGCCCTTATTTTCTGGTGATGTATCTGTAGGTTACAATGGTGGGAACAAATCAATATGTGAGTATAATCCATATTCTGGTAGCAGAGGCACATAAAACTATGGATCACATTAACAGTATATGGAGGCTCTTGTGCTGCTGGAAAACTAACACTACACTACATTAATATTTGTGCAATAAAGATATTTAGTGATGTAGTGTATATGCTGCAGTGTTTTGAAGTATATGACTTACATCCTGTTTCAGTATCTCTGATGGGTATATGATGATCACAACTGGTGGTATGATGTGATAACAGGAGCAGTGTAATCTTATTCAGAGGAGTCAGTGGTGGTCCACCTCCAGTGGCATCACTCGCCCTCTGATAGCAGCATATTCTGTTACTTGAATGAAGGGTCATGTCAAAGCAACATTGCCAACAGGCTTCCCTGGATCTGTTGTGACCACCTACAGCACTGATTGTGTTCATCAAATCCGTCCAAACTTCATCCTCCACACATTATTTCCCATCCATCCAAGGAGGCTGTGACCATGCTGGCACAAAGCCTTGATTATAATTTCCTTTTTTCTGTGAGAAAAATGGTCTCTCCTTTGACATCTGGAAGAGAGTCTGATATGCACATGTTATGCTCTATATGGAAACTCACAAATGACATGATGATGTTATACGTATTTGTCAAATGAGTTGCTCTCCCCTTTTGTCAAATGCAAAGATATGCAAAATCATCCTTATCGATGTATATTTTTGTTATTTATAAAAGATAATGGGTATGAAAACAACATCTGAATATGCAATACATGTATGTAACAGCATCCTCACATCTAACAATCTATTACATCATCTGTATAGGTCATATGTGGGATATGGATCCATTGTAGGGGATATCACAACAACTAAAGGACAAACACACAACCTTTGTGTTATACTCTCATTACTTTAATATTGCTTTTTCCACAGTTACATGCTTATCAAAACATAATAAGCATAACGAACATGCGTACCTCAAGAATGTTGGATGTCTGTCATACACAACAGTGTTCAGTGACACGCATACAAACATTACTCTCATTATCTGTTAAGGAGAAAACAGACATTCATATTACAGTCAACTGTTATGCAGGATCTATATTAGATCACCAAATGCTTAAAAAAGCGAACAGTGATTAATCAAACCTATGTAAGCAAAAGCTTACAATGTCAAAATGTAAGAAAAGCAATTTTTTTCCAAGGGAAAAAAATCGCTGTTCCAACAAAAAAATAAAATAAAAACCAATTTCAAACATTACACTAAGTCGGGTCTTTGCCACCCACACCACCCTACTTAAATATATCAACTCCGAGACTGCACTACAGTGCCGAAAACAGCAAAGTACCGATTCCAAGCAAATTCTTTCCCAGGGAAAGAATTTGTTTAACAGCCGCTTCGATATTTTGTGTTTTCAGCCTTTTAAGTTCGACCAAGATGCATTCAAAAGAATGCATCTTCGGTCTTCTAATATAGACCCGTTATGCACTCATGGCTGGATATCAACACAGTAAACAGTTAACAGTCATAGTCATCCTCATGTTGTCTGTATCAGATTGAATGTACGAATATCATTACTATATAGCTACTTGATGTCAGATGTTCTGCTTTGGGAAGTCTAACCTCAATTGGTTTCTGAATGCTCAAATGTGTTTTACCTAGTATGTTAATATAAAGTTCTTGCGCTCAGATGTGTTGTGGAGAACATGTGTAAATTGTATCTTATTTTTTTTTTCATGTCATTTGTGTGTACCTACATGGTTATAAAATGTTGTATTTCACATTAAGAGATGTTATATTGCTCAATACACTGTTGACTATTGTAGCACACTGATTTTTGTAATCTTCTCTCAGTGCTACTGTTCCCAAATTGTGTATTTTTACAGCTTGTCTGTCTTTGTTCCTCGACTCCTGTAACCTTTCTTAGAGAGTCCTGTCCTATACTGTGTGCCTATCCCTTACTTCCTGCCGCTTCTTAGTAGCAGCCACAAAATAGACCAGTGGAGGCAGCTGGTAATTCTGTAATAGCATTTATAAGGCGTTTAACGCTGTTGACCGTGTCGCTAAAGATGATCGACTATGGTTGTAACTATAGCTGGCGTTCTTGCAGATACCTTCTCTAAATTAGTTATTAAGCCTATGCTCCTCTCTATGGCCTGCTTCTTAAAGGAACTAGGAGATTTCTAACTTCTTTCTGGATACTTTGCTCCCAAGAGCATTCCTCTTTTAACAATTTAATTTCTTCTAAACCCCTCAGCTTCCCACACCTTTACAATTATATCCATAAGATATCTCTATGGTTGCTGTACACACTACTCTAGTCACCTTAATAGCTATAACTACATTATTGCACAGTCGCTTGTAGTCTGAGATCTGTATGTTGGTTCCTAAACACTATTGCGACTGGGAATCATGGTATCCTCCTAAGCTTATACCATTGTCAAGGTATAGGACTTCTGCAGAAGTAATTATCTATTTGTTTAAAGAAGCTGTCCCAGCCCTAGAGACTTTAAGGCTTTACCCCCTTGGCAGTGCTTTACCTGGTATGTATAATTCATAACCTGCCCCCCCTTCCTGGCCTTTTCCCCATTATATTACATCTTACAGTCTTGCTCATTCCTACACTCTTAGTTAGATTATACTCTCTGTAAATTTACTGTAGTGGTCTCCCTGTGAACTGTTATAGAATACTTGCTAGCTATTAACCTGCTCTCTTTCAAGTGCTTATTGTAACCTCAGTATTCTAATTAAATCTTTTCCTTACAGCTCGTTCACTGGACTATTTCCTAGTACTCTCCAGTTGTGACCACCTGCCCAGCGGACTACCCTCCTTTTGAAGCTCCTCAAGCTTAAGTGGAATACCAGTTCCTTCACGGAACCCTATACAGCACCTTCTCTAAGGACTGCTGCATGTATGTACTTCCTATTGCTCCTATCTACTTAATGAGTTTTATTGAGCCACTTGTTTGTGGTATATTGTCCTAGGATAGGGCTCTGCCTCTAGTGTGCCAGCAGCGTGCCACAGTCCTAACTATCTTATTTTTCTCCTGTCCACCTTTTTAACCTGTGCCCATTTTTCTAGTACCCTTACAAACTAGGGTAGTAATTCCTAACCAAGGCCACTAGATGGCAGTATATGACTTTCTTCATTCCCTATTCAGAATCCCCTCACATAGAGAAACATTCTAGCTAGGTTCTTGTAATTATTCCCTCATAGTGTTATTGTTCCCTCCTGAGGCTTTCTCCTTACCCCTGCTCTCCCAAACCCACTAAAATTAAAGAACATTTTTTCCTACTCAGTTCTTTCATCATACAACTAGTTTAGCCTACATTACCTGATTAGCCCCTCCTGCCCTCCCCACTTTGACCCCCGTATTTCTAGTAATTCTTTATCTCTCCAATACTTTAACTCTGTCTGCACCCTCTTAATTCCCTATAAGTCTCTCTGTTCTACCTATATACATCCTACTAATTCCTTCTCTAGGATAGCTTACCTGACCCTGGGAGTGATCCCAAACAAACTGACTGATTGTCTTTTTTCTTCTGGCTCTCCTTCTCCTTTGTTCTACCCACTCCGTTCACCCTGCAGGCTCACTCCGCTCCCCTACCCTACCCCCAATTCCCACCCACCCCAGGGGTCCTACACTTATAGCTCAATAGTCCTACCCCCTACTCCATCCACCTATAACTATACCCTTATAATTAAGGCATTTTTGCAACTCCGCCCACTCTTTAATATTCCTATCTGTTCCTCCTCTAAATAACTCCCTCTTTTAAATCAAATACTCACCATTAACTACCCACCATTATACCTATCTACTCACTGTCTCTTTGTATTCACCTTCACTCACTATGTATAACCCACACATTTCTAAAAATAACATCCTACTCTCCTCCTTCTTACTCCTAAACACTCTTCTCATTGCTTACTCCCTTACCTTGTATGAAAACACAAACTTATCTGAATCTCAGCTAGCACTAAAACAAACTACTTTACACTCTCAATACATCTCACAACCACACATCAATATAACTTCATCATCTTCCTACCTCATGGCTCATTACCATAGATCAACTCATATCATATTTTTCTTAACAAGAAACCTTTTCCAATTTCTTCCAAACTTTCCAAATACCTACATAGTCACCAGCAGCTATTATTCCTATATGGCGACATTCATCCCAATCCAGGCCCAAATAATCACCACCCTACCATCCCCATAGTAAACCAAGCTAATTCTATAATTCCTACCCCCAATCAGAACTCTCTCCATATAGCCCACCTAAATATTCGCAGCCTAAACAATAAAACAACACAAATGCATGCCCTTCTTGACCTATATTCCTTCGATATCCTTTGTCTAACTGAAACCTGGCTAAAAGCAGATACCAAGGATAATGACATACTACCTCCAGGATATAACATCATTAGACTTGACCGACACACCAAAAAGGGCAGAGGTGTAGCTATACTTTACAAAACTGAACTACTGGTTACCTTACTAGATACAAAACCACCCTTACAAAACAATAGTGAAATCTTAATCACCAAACTACAAATTAATATTTATAAATCCATTCATATCATTTGCTGTTATATACCCCCAGGTAACAATATTAATACCCTTGAAAACTTACTGTACTGGCTCTCAAACTCCTTCCCTCAGGAAACTATACTTCTAGGTGACTTTAATATCGATTGGAATTCTTGCATCTCCCAAAAACCCACCTCTCACATAAACCTCTATGGCTTTATCTAAACCATTACTGTCCCCACTCGAATAAACAAAACCAGCTCCAAACAAAGTACCCTAGACTGGATTTTAGTTAATAGCAACCCTATGATTTATACTACAGGCACACTACCTGATAATATCAGTGACCATTTAACCACTTTTATCACCAGACAAAACAGCCCTATCTCCAATAATACTCAAGTTAGAACTACCAGGAACAAAAGCAATTTCAACCAAACTAACTTCCAATTAGAACTCAAAGCTTGTAGTTGGTCTCCCCTAAAATACTTACCTCTTGACGAAGCAGTCTCATACTTTAACAACAAATTCCTTTAAATCCTCAACCTTCATGCCCCTACTAGATTAATTAAAACCAAAGCAAAGCCTGCTCCTTGGCTAACAAGAGAAACCAAGCAAAAAATGTTACATAGAAATAGAACCTGGGCCAAATGGCGTAGTACTAAAAACCCATCAGACCACCAAACCTTTAAACAACTGAGGAATGCAACAAAGAAACTTATATTCCTTGATAAAAAAAAATATTATTGGAATTTCCAACATACCCAACACCAAAACCCCCAGAAATTCTGGTCAAGTATCAATAAACTACTACATCCAGGTAACTTTAAAACACCTACTCCTTCTAACCTCACTCAGAACACGCCTAAGCAAATTGCTGATACTTTCAACAAATTTTTCTCAGACACTGTCACCTCTCTTGCTTCAACTTTATCTCCACAGTCCACACAAGCACCTTATTCCCTCAACAAAAACCCCCCTCTTTCAAAATGCAACCAGTTTCAACAGATCTTATCTTTACTCTTCTTACAAAACTCAAACCATGTACCCCCTCAGCTGACCTTCTCCCAGCTGAATACCTACAAATTGCAGCGAAAGTAATTTCCCTTCCTGTCTCCATATTAATTAATCAAACCATAACTGAAGGCTTTATTCCAACTATCTGGAAAATTTCTCATATCATTCCTCTACATAAGTGTGGTAAGTCTTTCGAGCTCTCCAACTTCCGTCCCATAGCCTTACTTTCTCCATTAGCTAAAATTTTGGAAAGATGTATACATCGTCAACTACTTGACCATCTTCTCCAAAACAATCTTCTAGCAGACTGCCAACAAGGTTTCAGACCCTATCACAGCACTACTACAGCACTCTTGTCATTCACAGACCATATTAATAAAAATCGGAACAACAACCTGCTGTCCTCAGTTCTATTCTTAAACCTCTCTAAGGCCTTTGATATGATCAACCATTCTCTCTTACTAAACATCCTCAAATCATTTGCCTTGGACACTCAAGCTATCCAGTGGTTTAATTCCTACTTAGAAAATAGACAACGAGCAGTTCTTTGGGATAATCACATTTCATCTCTTCTTCCCATCACAATAGGAGTGCCACAAGGCTCAATACTAGGACCTCTCCTCTTTTCTATTTTTATTAACAATCTAAATATGTCCCTTCCTCAATCCATATGTATACAATATGCCGATGACTCAACACTGATATGTTCAGCATCCTCCCCAGTTAAGCTTCAGACCACTACACAAATCTTCACAGCAGCGGAAAACTGGTTCTTTCAGCATTGCCTCTTACTGAATCCCAAAAAGACTAAATTATTACTTTTTACACCATCACAGAAATCTTCGACCTTTACCTTCGATATAATTTCTAACAATGGCACAATAATATCCCCTGACTCTACTACCAAACTTTTAGGTGTCACAATAGACCATAATCTCAACTTCGATGCCCATATTAACTTAACCATCAAGTCAGTCAATAGAAAACTTGGATCTCTCTACAGACTCAAACCCTTCCTTACTACCTCAGCCAGAAGGACTATAGCACAAACGCACCTACTCTCTACCCTTCTTTATGCCTCACCTATTTTTACAAACTTATCAAAATCTAATTTCAATAAACTAGCAATATCATATAATAATATTACAAGATTTGCCACAGGAGCCTCTTTTCGAACCCATCATTGCTCAAATCTTAAACAACTAGGCTGGCTAGAATTACAAAATCAAATACGACTACAGCAACTTACCATCACCCACAAAATCTTCTATCAACCTTCTAATACCACAATACTTAGTACCCTTATTTCTCCTTATAAAAATATATCTTCCTTGCGCTCCGCCACAAAGCTACTAGTGGCACCCTATAAATCCAACAACAAAGCTGGGGACTGTATCTTACTAAAATTGGTACACCTTGTTTGCTGTAGCATAGACTAGATCCAGGCCTGCTGAATCTAGCTTTGTTTATATGCTTGTTGTTTGTTTGCTTGTTATTTCCTCTGTGGATCACTAGTGATATCCGCATTGCTTACTGTACTTATTTCCTTGTTTCACTTGAAAGAAAGTTACTGTTTGTCATTTTTGCATTTAAGTTACCTGTAACACATTGCACTTAAGTTACCTGGCACTTGCTCACTAAAGCAATTATATAAGTCAGCACTAAAAATTAAAAGCACTACACCCTCACTTCCCACTGGCCCTGGTTTTCAATTATTAAGGAATTCCCAATATTATTCTAGCATGTCCAAAGGTCAGTTGTCAATCTCCTCTCCGGTCCAGCTGGTGAATCTGGGAATCTTGAGGCAATGTTACAACTGCTTCATGTACACAGACAACCCTCTCCTCCTCCCAACAAATTCCAACACATGAGAGATGCAACCATATAGCCAAACTGGAGGCTAAGCTCTCTCAACTCAGTACTGGCTTAACCAGTCAGGAGGAGAAGGAAACCACACTCACTACAACTCCAGTCTCACATAGACCTACCACAACAGCAAACCAAACACATAATCACAAAAAAACATACTCGGAGGCTCTAGCAGCAGAGACCTCCAAAGCAGACACCCAAGCAGCCACTACCCCAAAACAAAACACGTGCAACACATATCTCACAAAGCATGTGTGCCAAACTGTCACAGCCCTTAAGACTAAACAACACACCTGATACACTTGCAATAGGTGACTCCACACTGACGTCCCACTCACCAGGCTGAACAAGGAGAGGCATAACACAAGCACTCAGGTCACTCCAAGGCAAGTACAAATATGACTCAGTCATTGTCCATGCTGGTGTGAATGACCTGAGACATACCTCCCTGGACTGCATGAAAAGAGACATAAAGGAGGTCTCTGAGCATGTAGCCCAGGCGGTATGACCCTGACCTTGAGTAGCATCTTACCCTCACCAAGAATGATGCCACAATATGAAGACAAGATGATCAATTTCAACAATTGGCTTAAGTACTGGTGTCATTCAAAGGGGATCCAATGCCTGTCAGCTTGGGATGATATGCCGGCTTGCACCTGTCACCCCTGGGCTGGATATTGGCAAAGGCTCTTGCTACCCCCATAGTGCCTTGCTCAAAAGACAAACCCACCTCCATAGGTATCACAAGGGATAAGAAACTAAGAGTAATGCTACTCAACGCCAGAAGTCTAAACCTCAAGATGCAGCATGGAGAACATCGATATCTGTGCAGTAACAGAAACCTGGTTCAGGGCTCCGAGAGCACCCCAGCACTACCAGGTTATACCTCATACAAAACTTGGACGAACCACAAAAGGAGGGTATCGATATTCATCAAAGATACCCACACCTCCAGGTTGGGCATCAGAGACTATCCATGTGCAATTAACAGTGGGTAAAACTGCCTTCCAGTTTATAGCCTGCTACAGACCACCCTCCCAAACCCAGGAACCTCACCCTTCCTGAGAACACTGGAAAATATGAAGGTCTCTCCAAACACCATTATATAACTACCCAAACATAGACTGGGAGCATTACTCTAGCTCCAACATCCTAGCCCAAAGGTTCCTAGAATTTATAAACTCAAATGCTATGGAACAACTTGTTACCACTCCCACAAGAGGAAAACATACTGGACCTGATCATCACCAACATGGGGACTCTATGCTCCAGACCAGAAGTGTATCCCTCACTGGTAAGATTAGACCATAAACTAATCTCACTGGATATTCACATCCCGACCCCACCCCTGCCCAGAAAACCACAGTGAAAAACTTCTCTAAATTTCACACTCCTCAAAACTGAGGTGAAATCCTTCAAAGCCAGAATCCTTTATAAACACATTCTATGAACACCTTCAGGAATGCATGGATCAATCCCAAATAAAACCAAGACCCAATCCTCCAAATCTGGTGGACCCCAGCCATAAACAAACTATACAATAGAAGGAGGAAGCTACTAAATGATAGAGCAAAATCCCAAAGGAAGGCATCACTGATCACTATTAGCAAAAACTACGGGCACACATAAAATTGTCTAAGGCCAGCGAGAGAAAAATTGCACAGGACACTAAGGATAATCACAAGGCTTTCTTTAGTTATGTTAGGAACCTAGGTGGTAATTCCCAGATATGCTCAAAATTAGTCCAAAATGACAAAAATACACGAACCCACAGACATTGCCAACATCCTAGCTGACAGGTTCAAACTTCTCTCCCTCCCCACCAAAGGGCAAATATCTATCCCAGCAGAATGCCCCCTGACATCTCAGATGCTCAGGTAAGACAAAGCAAAAACACAGCATCAATGGGACCAGATGGTGTCACATGAACTCAAGAAGAGCTAAACCGAAACATAAAACTACTGTTCAATCTCACCCCTACTAGGGGATATGTGCCCAAAGAGTGGCGTGCAGCAACAGTGGTCCCTCTCCATAAAGGTGGTGCCTCAACAGATCCTGGAAACTATCGCCCCATAAGCCTGACTAGCTTGGTCTGCAAAGCTATGGAAAGGATCATCATGGACCTCATAAATAAAGATATTGGGGACCTACAAACACTGGATCCTACGTTAAGGGCAGATCCTGCCTCTTAAACCTGGTTGATTTCTTTGAAGCGGTCAGAGGGAAGGTGGTCCACACAGCCTACCTGGACAAAGTCTTATAGATAAGCTCACCAGCTTAAATATAAACCCTATCTCAAGGACAGAACCCACATGGTTAAATTACTGGAGCCATGTCAGACTCAAACCAGTTACAAGTGGTGTCCCACAAGGCTCAGTCCTGGGACCTCTCTATATATTATGACTGCAAACTGGCATAATTGACTCTCCAGGCATCCTCCAAACAGACAACTGGTGCCAGAGCCATGGCCTTAAGCTAAATGCCAAAAGTGTATAGTCATCCTTGAAACAAAGTGCCCCACAAATAAAACATTTTATATAGCCCACCTAATCATGAAGGGATTCACATCTAGATCAGGGAGTTTGGGATGTACCTTACCAGACACCTGCAGCAACTGGAAGAGGATCAAAGGGCTCAAACAGATGCCCAGTGGCATACCAAATAAATAGGACATTCAGGTTAGGCAGAGTCCTCATTGACTCTCTGAACCTATGAACCTATGAACTGTACTGGACCTATCTGGAACAAGCTTCCAAGTGAACTCACTGCTATTACTTCTTTACCCACTTTCAAGAAGCACTTAAAAACTTTGCTTAACTCTCAATGGCTCTGTCCTTGTACAAACCCTGACTAAACTTTTATTCCCTCTACCTTTTTTTCACGCCCTCAAACCTTTTCTAGGTTCTTTTAGTATTTTTGTTTGTACCTTCAAGAGGCAGCTAAAAACTGTGCTTAATCCCCAACATCTCTGTCCTGTACAAACCCTGACTAAACTTTCTATTCCCTCAACCTCTTTTCACACTTAAAAAAAAAAACTTCTTGCATTTTTATTTCAAGTATTGCAAAGTATTTTTCTTGGTAATGGTTATGAACCAGTTTTTTTTTGTAACACCTTCCTTTTGTATAATATTTCTGATTTGAATGTATAACAACTCTTGATTATATAAACCCATCTTTTTGTGGAGTTTTTCTCCCCGGGCCTCTACTGAAAATGGACATATATCCAGCTAGACTAGCCCGGTCAACAAATGTAAAATAAATAAATAAAATAAATACTATTATATTATTCAGCATCAGATTATTAAGCATCAGAGTGTACCTATAAAATAATCACTGAGCTAACAACTTACAGAAACCCCAGGAATGCATTGGTTTCTATAAGCATGACACAGACAGTAAGGTTAACTACAATGAAGTACAGGTATCTTTTCATTCCAGATGTCTGTATAGTACTTGTATTACTAAGCATCACAGAGTATCCATAAACTAATCAGTGAACATACGACTTACGGAAACCCTCAGCACTTGCTGATTTCTGTAAACATACCTGATATAGTACAGGTCAACCAGAATTGTCTAGGGATATATTTTCATTCCATCTTTATCCACTGTTCACTAGGGCTGTTTGCTTTTAGCCATTCGACTGCATATGTGGAGTATCTACCATTCTGCATGTATATTGGTCAGTCCTACAGCCATCCATTATGTCACAGACATGTTGTATTGCAAACATTTTTGCCCACAAAAGGCCTATCAACATGTATAATTTGAATTATAAAGATTTCATGATAACATAGATATGTAATGAGATCAGTTAATCCCACCACAGCAATGGCATCGGGTGACAGCTTATCTATGAAGCTATCTGTAATTCAGCTATACCTTAATGTGAGTGCAGCTAAGTTCACTTTTAAGTAATATTTGCACGATACATAATTAATGAGCTTCGTTAAGTATTTTGAGAGGCTTATGAATGAAGAGAATGAGAGAGAGAGAGAAGGTTGGATGATGTGGGGATAGTGAATCAAGAAGTGAAACAGATTAGCAAGGAGGAAGTAAGGACAGCTATGAAGAGGATGAAGAATGGAAAGGCTGTTTGCCCAGATGACATCCCAATGGAAGCATGGAGGTGCTTAGGAGAAATGGCAGTGGAATTTTTAACTAGATTGTTTAATGAAATTTTGGAAAGTCAGAGGATGCCTGAGGAGTGGAGAAAAAGTGTTTTGGTACCTATCTTTAAGAATAAGGGTGATGTGCAGAGCTGCAGTAACTACAGAGGGATAAAATTGATCAGTCACAGCTTGAAGTTATGGGAGAGAGTAGTAGAAGCTAGGTTAAGAAGGGAGGTGATGATTAGTGATCAACAGTATGGTTTCATGCCAGGAAAGAGCACTACAGATGCGATGTTTGGTCTGAGAGTGTTATTGGAGAAATACAGAGAAGGTCAGAAGGAGTTGCATTGTGTCTTTGTAGACTTGGAGAAAGCATATGACAGGGTGCCTAGAAAAGAGTTGTGGTATTGTATGAGGAAGTCGGGAGTGGCAGAGAAGTATGTAAGAGTGGTACAGGATATGTACGAGGGTAGTGTGACAGTGGTGAGGACTGCAGTTGGATTGCCAGATCCGTTTGAGGTGGAGGTGGGATTACATCAAGGATCAGCTCTGAGTCCTTTCATATTTGCAGTGGTGATGGACAGGTTGACAGATGAGATCAGACAGGAGGCTCCATGGACTATGATGTTTGCAGATAACATTGTGATCTGTAGTGAGAGTAGGAATCAGGTTGAGGAGACTCTGGAGAGGTGGAGATATGCTCTAGAGAGCAGAGAATGAAGGTCAGCAGGGCTAAGACAGAATATATGTGTGTAAATGAGAGGGAGGGTAGAGGAATGGTGAGGATGCAGGGAGTAGAGTTGGTAAAGGTGGACAAGTTTAAGTACTTGGGATCAACAGTTCAGAGTAATGGTGAATGTGGAAGAGAGGTGAAGAAGAGAGTACAGGCAGGGTGGAATGGGTGGAGAAGAGTGTCAGGAGTGATTTGTGACAGACGGGTACCAGTAAGAGTGAAAGGGAAGGTCTACAAGACAGTAGTGAGACCAGCTATGTTATATGGGTTGGAGACAGTGGCATTGACAAAAAGGCAGGAGTCAGAGCTGGATGTGGCAGAGTTAAAGATGTTAAGATTTGCACTCGGTGTGACTAGGATGGATAGGATTAGGAATCAGTATATTAGAGGGTCAGCTCATGTTGGACAGTTTGGAGACAAAGCAAGAGAGACAAGATTGCGTTGGTTTGGACATGTGCTGAGGAGGGATGATGGGTATATTGGGAAAAAGATGCTATGGATGGAGCTGCCAGGTAAGAGGAAAAGAGGAAGGCCTAAGATAAGGTTTATGGACGTGGTGAGAGAGGACATGCAGGCGGTTGGTGTAACAGAGCAAGATGCAGAGGACAGGAAGAAATGGAAAGAGATGATCCGCTGTGGCGACCCCTAATGGGAAAAGCCAAAAGATGATGATGATGATGTTAACATTCAATATTTTGGAATCCCTTTTGTGCAAGTCTGTGTAACTTCTAAAAATTTGAAGCATTAACCAGTCGCTTGGTGTAATGGGAAGGTGCTCTGTGCAACTACCCAATGGGTATCAGTAAATGGGACTAAATATGACACATGCCCAATGCCCCTCCAATGGTCTGATACCATCCTATATGCACCAACTTACAAGCCTGATTTGAATACATTCACTGCTCATACCTTTACTATCTGCAGACTGACTGGGACCTCAGTTAGCTTTTATCTGAAGGCATTTTTTGAAAAAAGTCTTACCTTCCAGAGTAAAGGTGTTGACTGAGAAGAAGCTTCAGTATATCTAGGAGTCAAACCAGACTTAGGGGGGACCACCCAGATGCTCACTGTCTTTGCTGAGGATTTGAGCATGCTCCAGGAACTTCACCATGATTGAGATTTGGAACTGGATTGCAAGGGAGCATCACAGTTGGACTGTTGTACAAGTCCGTCACTGTTATGATGACCTGCATTATATGAATTCTGACAATCTTCACCAGTGAGCTGCAGAGGTTCAATGCCAGCCTGCAGATGCATACAGTTACGTTTCATGATCCACACCTTAACACCTACATCATAAGAAATGTATTGATTAGCTATATCTGTTTATGTCACTGTTTCACTTGTATTTAATGGGTGTCTGTACTAATAACAATAATGCTAATACTAGGCCAGTGTACACATTCTGAATAAACATTAATTATGACTGTAAATTCATACATGCATCACACATACAGCTGTCAATGATATGCCATAAATATTCCTTTTAGAAGCATTAATGAATAGTTCAATAAATAAGCTCTCCTGGTTAAGCAATGAGTTAAACACTGGTACATATTACTCCTATAAGACGGATTTCATTATTATGCCGTAGAAATAATACTGCAAGATGAAAGGCATTGTGCTTTCTCTTAGATCAACCTCTTAAGTTATAGGCCAATGTGAATGTCTCATGGATGCATCTGTATTCTAATGCTTGTATGAAGTATCTGGCTACTGTTTTGATATTTCTGTATTTAGTAT
This sequence comes from Protopterus annectens, assembly GCF_019279795.1. Classification (NCBI taxonomy): domain Eukaryota; kingdom Metazoa; phylum Chordata; order Ceratodontiformes; family Protopteridae; genus Protopterus; species Protopterus annectens. Next base: position 1,733,461,979 of record NC_056735.1, on the reverse strand, counting down.
TTAAAAACAGATTTATGAATAATTGCTTGTACAGTTATGTATGATAGCTTTTTGTACATCTAGTATGTAGGTGGTTCATTAACACCTATAGCACCTCGGTCTCACATGACCAGCATGTCTCCATTATCCACAAGATTCTAAAAACATCACCCAGTAATTCTGTGTGGTGGGAGTAATTGTGCTGTCTTTTAGCTTGACCCATTTAGCAACAGTCCAATATGAATATGTCAGGGACACATGTGGTTTCGAATCCTTGTATAGAATATTTTTGATGTTATTTTGATATTTCCGTATTGACTATTTAAGAACAGATATGGCAGATAATTGTTTATTTGGTTATGTGGTATAGCTTTTTACATATGTGATATGTATGAGGTGCATTAACACCTATAGTGCTTAGGTCTTCAATGACTGAATATCACCATTATCTGCAAAGATTCTGGAAGTATCCTAGCTCTGTTCATTATGGTTGAATGTGTATCTCCTTGCCAACAAGCATATAGTTCACTTGTACATGTTTAATGTCTGTGCTGTCTTTTAGCTTGACCCATCAATCAATAGTCCAATATGAATATGTCGTCAATAGAGGTCAGTAGAGGTCCTGAATTAACCCGCAGTGGTGGTGCTGCGGTAGCGTTGTCACCTCACAGTAAGACGCTGTCCGGTTCAATTCTCAGCTAGAGCGTCTTCTGCGTGGAGACATGCTTGAATGGGCGTACCTTTGTTGAAGGCTGTGCATCAGGGCTGGTAACTCTGCACGTAAAAATCAACTACCAATCATTAGCGGACTGGAGTTCCGCTGTGGCGACCCCTAACTGGGAAAAGCCAAAAGACTCAACAACAAAAAGAGGTCCTGAATTAAAAACTTTTTCCCTCTAAAACAGAATGTGCTACCACTCCATTCACATGTGCCCGTGTTAAACTGTAAGCTCCTGCAGTGACTGCAAAGTGAATGAACTCCAAACAACAGGTTTAAACAAAGCTCCTGAATTAAAAACATATTCCCCTTTAAAGCAGAGCACACTAACACTCCATGCCTGTGTTAAACTATAAGCTATTGGAGTGCCTGCAAAGTGAATGAACTCAAAAAAACAAGTTTAAACAGAGCTCCTGAATTAAAAACATAGTTAGCAATCTCTAAGACATTCAGAGTATCTACTTACCTTGCCTTTTTGATTGTATTATACTTCTCCTGTGTTAGTGGCGTGCACACTTGTGGGGCCTGCTATTCTCTAGTCACATTAGTATTCCAAACACCCCTTGTATTCCCCCCCTGCCACTATGAAGGACTTCAGCTGTATGCAGTCTACTTAACACATTATTTCTGGTCCTCAGAAAGTCTTTCTAAATTGGTAGAAAGCTATTGTCTGTTTTTTGGATCACTTAAAGTCTTTATCTGAAATTGACTAAATTGGGTAACATAACCTGCAATAAAAAGAAAATAAAAAGAAAACCTTTGGTTGCATGGCAAAGTCTGTCCCAAAATAATCTTACCTGGCTCTGGTGAGTGATTTATTTATTTTTTTTTTAGTGGAGGCTGATCATATGGCTCAGAGCTACATTTCTTTGCCTCATTCATTCTTTTTTGTCTTCTCCAAATCTCACATGCTTACCTGTACAGCGTCTTCCTCAGTGCAAGTTTATTTAGGTTATATGGATCCCTGAAGGCACCATACTTGCATAATCCCTTAGAGAGGCTGTCTTGTCCCATCCTATGTCTGTGTTCGTGCCAAGTAAGTTTATGTATACAGAACCTAACATAATCACATCAGCAAATTTGTGGTTACTTGTAACTTGTTTTAAATTGCTGTGCTTTAGTGTTTACTGCTCTAGTGTTAGTCTATATAATGTGTGTAAGCAGAAATCTATTGTAACTGCCCACCTAGCTGGTAAGAAGACTTTTGAGTCATACTTCTGTTTATCGTGAATTGTGCATGCTAATTCTCTGTTTGTACTATCAAACATAGACGCACAAGAGGGTTCTGTACTAGCCTACTGTTTTATTTGCCTTGCGCATTACTGTGTAGATGTTTTATTAGAATGACAGTATATCTGCTGTAATATGCTACAATTACTGCAGGGCCTGGCTGAGATATTATGTCCTTTATACACTTTATGGTTAACACTGTTGTTTGCTAGGCTTAGCACTCTCTTTGTTCCTTAGAGCTACGTTCCTCTTGCTGTTCTCCCTCTTCCTTTCTCTCTCTAGCCTGCTCTTCCCCCCTCCCCCTCTCTTCATAGCCTACTTTTCTGCTCTAATATCCACAACTTACACCTTTACTCTTTTTATTTACAGTTGTTCCCTCTAAAGCAGAACATGCAACTGCTCCATTCACACGTGCCTATGTTAAACTCTAAACTCTTGAGGTGACTCCAAAGTGAATGAACCCAAAACAACAAGTTTAAACAAAGCTCCTGAATTAAAAATGCAGGTATCAATCTCTAAGACATTTTGAGTATCTACCTACCTTGCCTTTTAAATTGTATTATACTTCTCTTATGTTAGTGGTGTGCACACTCATGGGCCCTGCTACTCTCTAGTTGCTTTAGTATTCCAAGCACCCCTTATATTCTCACACCTTGGCACTATGAGGGACTTTAGCTGAATGCAATCTGCTTAATGTATTATTTCTGGACCTCAGAAAGTCTTTCTAAATTGGCAGAAAGCTGTTGTCTGTTTTTTGTACCACTTAATGTCTTTAGCTAAAATTGGCTAAATGGGTAACATAACCTGCAATAAAAAGAAAACATTTGGTTGCATGGCAAAGACTGGCCCAAAAGAATCTTACCTGGCCCTTGTGAGTAATTGTTTTTTTTAATGCAGGCTGATCACTCAGCTCATCCCATTCCATTCACCCTTGCTATGCTTGACCTCACTCAGCTCCCCTATCCTACCCCCATTCCTACCCACCCCCACTTTCATGTAACTTATAACTAGCTACACATAACCCCTCCTCCAAAACCAACCAATCAGAAAACAAAGGACCTATAGCACATCCACAAGCATTGATCCACTTAAACTACAGGATCAAATACACATTCACAATTACCACTAGAGCTACTAAGACTAACTCAAACCTATCTCCCTCCCCCCACCGAAACCTAATCTACTTCCCCTTTTTTACTCCCCCGTCATTCAAATAAACAGCAACAAGCCCAAAATGCACTTCTTATATGCCTTATATATCATAACTCTCTCACTACTAACACACCTCATATCACACCAAAATAACCTCAACCCCAACTTATATAGTAAACCACCTACCCGTATCTACTCCATTATACTCACCCACATATCATTTTATATCTCTTCTGCAATCTACAATCACTCTAACTTAGAGATAACCCCAGTTAGAATTCTGCATAACTCTACTAAATATCACACTTCTATGCAATATAACCTACCTATCTCCAACTATCGCCAGTCTATTGTGAACATTGCTTCACAACTGGTACTTAGTGGAAATATACATCCAAATCCCAGTCCCTCAACTAACTCCATAGGCAATGTAAATCTGGCCAAAAATAGCCTAACTCCCCTTAGACAACCTGCTGACCTCTTAATTCTCAGCATCAATATTAGAAGTGTGCTTAACAAATTTGATGAACTGCACTCAGCCCTTTCCTTTTATTCCCCTGATATTGTGGTCCTTACTAAAACATGGCTTAAGCCATATAACAAAGACAATTAATTGCTCTCACCAGGATACAACCTACTTAGAAAAGACCGCACATACAAAAGAGGAGGCAGTGTTGCCCTGCTCTTCAAGAACAACCTTACAGTTGACTTTATTAACACCAACATCCCTACTTTCAACAATGTTGGAACAGTATTCGCTAAGGTAAAAATTAACCTGCAAAAACTAATAAGCATACTAGGCTCATGCATCCTTCCCAGGGACAATATAAATACACTAGAATCCATAACCTACTGGGCATCAGAATCCCTCTCCCATGAAACACTCATATTAGGGGATTTCAATATTGACTGGACTTTAATAAATTCACCCCTCACCACTCCTCATATAAACCTACATGGTTTCACTCAGGTCATTAAAACTCCAACCAGAATTGACAAAGCTACCAAAAAGGAATCCATTTTAGACTGGATCCTCACCAGGGGCGGCTCATCCTATCGGACTGCCGGACTGCAGCCCTCCCACCTAGAAAATAACAAAAAAAAAAATCTGTAAAACATAAAAACAAAGACTGCCTTTGCCAGCAGTCCTGATATGGACATAGAGGTAACAAAGGTACCCAGCCATCATTGCTGTGAGGTACCAGGAATCTGTGCGGTGATGACCGCACAGAACAGAGGAGCTCTGGACTGCTTCAGCCGCAGTCAGGACCAATGAGGAGGACTGAGCTGCTCTCGCAGGACGTTTTCAGTGCGTGGGCTTCAGGTAGGTGTTTGGATTGTGGGCTTGCTTGCTGTTCAGTCGCTGGATCAAAGGCTTCATGGATCGGTCTGTTTGTTCGGTCGCTTGGATCAGTCTGTGGCTTGCTTGCTGTTCAGGTGGTCACTGGGCTTGGTCTCGCGGATCAGTCTGGTCACTGGGATTGCTTGGATCAGTCAGTCTGTGGCTTACTGTTTGGTCGGTCGCTTGGTCAAGTAGGTGAAGGGCTGTGTGTGTGTGTGTGTGTGTGTGTGAAATGCCCCAGTTACTATATACTGGTGGCTAGAGAGAGCAAATGGTGGTGGGTAGAGATACTCAGGCTTGAACCCTGTACCTTGTATGCAGGTGTTAAGGACCTGAATTCCTTACCCACCACCATTTGTAAAAAAAAAAATTGCAGATTTTTACCTCATATGTGATCTGATTTGTTCCTCATAATATCTGTGGTTTCTAAATATTGCAATGCTTGATATTTGATGGTGCAGTGGTAGCATTGTTACCTCACAGCTGCAGGTTCTCAGGTTTGATTCTTGGCTGGGGTGCCTTCTGTGTGGGGTCTGCATCTTCTCCCTGTGTTTGTGTGGGTTTGCTTTTGTGTCCTCCCATGTAACAAAGACATGTCTGCATTACTTCTTCCTGGGCCTCTGCTGAAAATTGTTTTTTTGTTCCAAGTCAGATTGTCCTGATTAACAAATGTTAAATAAAATTGGCAGGCATTTGAATTTCAGACTTCAGGTTTCTGAATGTTTAATTCCTTGCATATTTGATGGTGCAGTGGTAGCACTGATGTCTCGCAGCTATAGGTTTTCTGGTTTGATTCTTGGCTGGGGTTCCTTCTGTGTGGAGTCTGCATCTCATCCCTGTGTTTGTGTGGATTTGCTCTGGTGTCCTGCCATTTTACAAAGACATGTGTCTGCAGTATTTCTCCCTGGGCCTCTGCTGAAAATTGTTTTTGTTCTATCAGAAGTAAAATTGACATTGAATTTCAGACTTCATATTCTTCAGAAAATGCATAGTAACAACCTTTTACACAACCTTTTATTCTAGCAATTTTCTAAGATGAATATTTGAAATTTGTCCTTATTTTTGGGACTGTATTACCCCATTATTGGCTTTGTCCAGTTTTTTGTGCTAAGGTTGACAGCTATGGCAAGAACTGAATTCACTGAATATGTTTGAGGGCCGTATTCCCTCATTACTGGGTTTGTCCAGGTGTTTTGTGCTAAGATGTTGACTGCTATGTTGAGAACTGAATTCATTAAATGATAGCCATTTAAGTTTCAGTCTTCCTCTCTTTCACAAAGCAGCCAATTTGGAGTAGTGGTATGTTGCTCTGACTGTTTTGCACAGGGATCTTGGCAGTAAAATGTATGGCGGTAACGCAGCATTTTTCTTTCACAAAGCAGGTGATTTGACATAGTGTTATGTTGCTCTGACTGTTTTGCACAGGGACATTGGTAGTAAAATGCATGGTGGTAACACAGCATTTTCTTTCACAAAGCAGCTGATTTGGCATAGTGGTATGTTGCACAGGGACCTTGGCAGTAAAATGTATGGTGGTAACACAGCATTTTATTCTAGCAACTTTCCAAGATTATACAAGCAATGTTTAATGTGTCCCTGGTTTTTGGCCTTTTGACCCCCACCCCCCCCAATAAATTTGGCTTTTTTCAGATTTTTTGTGCTGCGAAGTTGAGATGCAGTTGAGTATTGAGTAGATTTTACAAGGAGCTGAGAGCTGCAGGGGAAGAGAAGTTTAGTGCTGCTTATGCTAAGTCAGCTTGCATTGTTAATAGCACAACAGGTTGTATACTTGCTTTTGATGCAGAAGGTTCTACTCCCACAAGGGGTGAATGCTGCCGAACTGAAAAAGTTAAGATACTAACTATGAGCCTGTTATCAGTTTGCCATCCATTTCCTATTGCAATATTACTAGCTTATCATTTTTAATGTAATATAGGCAATTTATTCCTCAGGGGCATCAGACACTTTATTTTTCAATGAAACCATGAAATATAAAGGTGTTTGCTAGCAGCAAACCTCTTCATTAGTTACAGATTTATTTAATGTGGAATTATTTAGATGACTTTTTTACTTCTTCAGAGATTGTGCATATTTACTGATAATGGTGGACTGTAGAATTGTGCATATTTACTGATAATGGTGGACTGTAGAATTGTGCATATTTACTGATAATGGTGGACTGTAGAAGTTTGAGTAGACTTATGATGGAAATGTTCTGAACTGGGCAGTTTTGTCATTATTGGTGCATGCATTTTGTTTCATTGTTTACTGGAAAATGTTCAAAACAATAGGAAGGTGTATCAAAGAGCACATGTATGTTTCATATGCAAGGGCCTATGATTTGAAAACAGCCCAGAATTAATCTTTATCTGCCACTGGTAAAATGTATTTTCTTTGAATGTGGGTTTCAATGCTGTTTCAATGAATGTGAGTTTCAAGGGCAGAGAAGTTTTAATGCTAAGTTTGTTTAGCAGATGTCTTAGTGTTTGTGCTGTAAAATGCAAAATAAAACTTTCAAATGAAGTCCAAATCATCATAGAAGTAAATCAGTATGCACATTAGTGTTTATGGTAAATGGAGTGAAATAGCCAAGTAATGGATCATTGGAATGGCTGCAGGGGAGGCTCCATGATTTTGCGAGGGGGAAGGGCAAGCTTAAAGATAGCCCCAGCTGAACTATACCTCCCAACTGTCCAGATTTTCAAAGAATAAATAGATTTTTGCTTCTTATTTTTGGTTTGTTCCTCATAAAATTTGTGGTTTTCTGGCAAATCATTTAGGAATTAAGTCACTAAATAATGACACACTGAGTTTCAGACTTCATAACCTTCAGAAAAATGCATGCTAAAGTAAGACCTGTTGTTCTATCAACTGTCTCAGTTTATACAAGAGCAATTTTTTGTACTGTTTATATGTTCTCCCAATATATTTGGCCTTGTCCAGATTTATTGCATTAACAGGTTGAGAGGTACATGCAAATACATTGCTTTATAGAATTAGGCATAGCCAAACCTCTCAACTGTCCCTGATTTTGGCTCAAAATGTTGCTCTTCCCCTAATAATCCCTCCGCAAAATAGCAATTTTGGAAGAAAACATGGAGGGTTTACAATTAAGAAATAACTGCAATAATCAGAGTTATAGATTACTTTTATTTCAGAAATGCATGTAGATTCTTTTATTTTGTCAGCTACTCAAGTTAACAGTACTAATATTAAAGTGTCCCTTCTTTGACAGGTTCCCAGCTGTATTGTGTGGCTATTTTATATTTTTACATCATATTTTTGGTTCATTTTTCATAAAATTGTGTTTTTTTTTTTTTTTTTGTTTGGAAAATTAGTGACAAATCATTAAAGACTGAAGTTAGAAAATAATGACAGACATTTGAGTTTCAGATTTCATACCATTCAGAAAATTCATACTAATGCAAGACCTATTCTATTATCTTTCTAAGTTTATAAGAGCAATATTTTAAAATTGTCCTTATTTTTGGGCCTTTGTCTCACTTCTTTGTATGGCTTTGTCCAGATTTCTTGCTCTGAGGTTGAGAGTTATGACAAATGTGTCAGGGCCATCACAGTCAGCCAGAGACATTTCAAATTGTGACATACTTGTTGCACCCCACTCCCCCATGTAGTGACTCTGGATGTGTCGAAGTAAGGCAAGGAGTAGTTATGCAGTGTAAATGTGCAGAGTATCCCCCCCATCTAAGGTAGACACAAGTACTAGAGTGGCTTTTCATCTGTCCTTGATTTTTGCAGAATGGTTTGGTTTCCGTCATATTTTTTGTACTGTTGATTTATGCTTATTACTCAAAGTGCCTGTTGCTCTGTGTTTAAGTAGCAATACTTTAATGACCATCATCAGGTAAGCTTGGCTGAGATTGTAAGATGCAAGTAAGCTTTAATAAGCATACTGTTAAAGAATTGCCAACATTGAAAGCCTTTCTGTTGTCGCCATGTAGAGAGTACTTAACTAGATAATGTATAGGCCTCGGGTATTGAAATGCATATGATAGTATTTGTAATAAAGGACAGGATTACATTATTTTAAGAAGCTCATTACACTTGGAGACTTCCAGTCATCTCTGCAGGCTTTACCCATAAACTAAACAGAATACCAATTGTGTGGTCCATAACCTGTACAGTAATCCTTTAAAGCAATGTATCTTGAGCTTATTTCTTGTTTGCTTTTCATTTTTTACTTTGATCATGTTTTCCCCATGAAACAAGTAGATAGTTGTCAGGCAGCAGGTCTTTTTTTGGATAAGAAACATTTTTACAAGTGGGGGCATCAGAGAGTTCTACTTTCAGCATGTTACTTGGTACTTTAATAAAGCTGAATATAAATTATAATTAGAACAGCAGTGCAAGAAGTGGTTTGAGTTGAGTGCTGCTTGTTTTTCTTATACTTGATTTTGACTGGCATTCCATTAATGTATTTAAAAAGTAATTTATTTTTTCATGCCTCACAACCTTTTTGTTTCCATCTAGATATTAAGTAAGCTGTCATGCAGCCAATGCACTGAAATATTTTTATTCTTCTGCACTTCATTTTGTCTTGATTGGACTCTCATAATGACGGTTTGGCACCCAGGGCAGTGTATTTAGTTAGTTTTTGTGGTTTTGAGCATAGCTCCTCCCCTTTCTAGTTGGCCGCACCCCTTCCCATTGACCCACCCATTCAGCTGTCTCCTGCAGCCCCCCTTTGATTTGAAGTCACCAGCCGCCACTGATCCTCACTAATCACCCATCAATGACACAATACTCTGGCACATTACCTGACACCCTAATTGACCACCTCCATACTTTTTTGCTAAGAGAACAAATAAAACCCACTAAAAATAGCCCCTTCAAACAAATACGCTGCAAAAAAAATTTTAGGGCAGAAGGCCTAATAACAGAACAAAACTACTGCAACTGGTCCCCCCTTTTCTTCCTCCCCCCAAGACAAAGCAGTAGACTACTTCAATTTTGTGTTTCTGAACATACTTAACCAACTTACCCCCCCCCCCACCAAGAATAATCCAAACAAACATTTTCTTAGATGGAGTCATTTTTACATTGGATTTTTGCCTTTTGGAGTCTGTTTAATGGTTAGACATTTTCTTAGTTGAAATAATTCAAAGTCCAACTCTGCCCCCTGGTTCACCAAAAGTACTTGACTCCTACTAAAACAAAAGGACAAAGCATGAGACACTTGGCATGATAACAAAAGTAATACTAGCAGGCAACAATTTCTTGAATTAAGAAATGAAGCAAAAAATAAATAAATAAAATAAGAACAGATAAAGGCCCATTACTCCAATATACAAACTAAGTGCAAAGCTAACCCTCAAAACTTTTGGGCTACCATAAATAAAATTCTCCAGCCAGGTAAAACTGGTACCCCAACCCCAAACATTGACACATCTATAAGTAATAATGCAACACAATTCAGTGACTATCTTACTAACACCAACTCCATTTTAAAACTATCATCAAATTCTCCACCCACAACCCTCCCAAACTTACCAAGCTCCCCATCCAACCAAAACTATTCCCCTTCCAACCAGTCCAGACCAGTACAATCCTCAGATACCTGTCCAAATTAAGACCAACTACACTGGCTGCTGATAAACTCCTAGCAGAATATCTCCGAATTGCAGCCAAAGCTATCTCATACCCTGTCTCTATAATAATAAATAGGTCAGTCTCAGAGGAAAAAGTCCCAGTCCTCTGGAAAATCTCACATATAATACCCCTACACAAAGATGGAAACTTGAATGAGTTATCCATCTACCACCTGATATCCATACTATTCCCACTCTGAAAAATCCTAGAGAAATGCATACATTCCCAAATGCTAAAATACCTTCTCTCTAACAATTTCCTAACCAAAACTCAACAAGGTTTTGACCAGGCTACAGCACCACCACTGCCCTTATCAGTTTCACCAATCATGTTAATCATCAGTGAAATGCAGATGATCTGGTATCAACTGTCTTTTTAGACCTCTCGAAAGCATTTGATACAGTCTCCCATAGCAAACTACTGACTGTTCTCTCAGAACTTAAACTAAATAACTCTGCACTCCTATGGTTTAAAGACTATCATTCTAACTGACAACAGGCCTTTCAGTGGCAGGACAATCTATCCTCTCTTCTCCCCGTCACCCTTGGTGTGCCTCAAGGATCTATACTTGACTCCCTGCTCTTTACATTATTTACAAATGCAACCCTTCATGCAAGCTTAGTACAATATGCCAATTACTTTATTCTAATCTGCTCTGCCCCCCTCTCTCCAACTTCTACAGAAAATAACCCAAGAATCCTTTACTACAATTGAAACCTGGTTGGCAGACTCGCAGTTAATAGTCAACTCAAAAACAACCCAGCTTATGCGCTTTCATCCCTCCAAAGCTATAGACCTCATTCCCCCATTCACAATTATCTCCTCAGACAACACCCATATCACACTAGTAGCATATACCAAGCTACTAGGTGCTATCATTGACCACAACATGAAATTCGACAAGCACATAGCTCAAACTATAACTAATGTGCACAAAAAACTAGGCGTACTCCACAGATGTAAAAACTACCTGACCTCCAATAGTAAAACTACCATATCAAGAACCTACTTACTCTCCACATGACTCTATGCTTTTCCTATCCTAGTTAACCTAATTAAAGGTGATCTAAAGAGACTATCCACTTGTTATAACAAGATAGCTAAATTTGCTACTGACGTTTTCCTACAGATCTCACCATTGTCTAGCCCTTCACAAACTGAACTGGATAGAATTTCCTAACTTTACTTACCCTAAGTCAACTCACCCTAGCTCACCAAATTCTCTATTACCCCAAGAAAAACCCAGCCCTGTATGGCCTAATCAACCATTACACCAACAGCCGACAGCTAAGGTCCACCAATAAAGGACTGATAGAAGTATTTAAAAGTAAATATAACTCAGGTGATTCCCTATATTCTTGTACTATCACAAAACTCTGGAACTCACTCCCACTCAAAGTCAGGACACAGACAAACAAAGTCAGTTTCAAAAATCAATTAAAATCCTATCTCACCAAGTCTTGGATATGTACATGCTCTGACCTGGGCTAACTCCTTTAAGACCGCTCTAGCCCCATTAGTCCTCTATATATCTGTTATAAGGTCTTCCTAAAACTTCAAAACCCATTTAATTCCTTGTAATACAAACTATACCAATGTTTATGGATTATGAATCAAGTATTTCAGCTTAGCATTGCTGTTATGTTTAACAATGTTGTGAATATTCTCATCTCTTACTATACTACTAATACTCCTGCGGGAATCTTTGTCAAAATTGTTAGCTTTTTATTCTAAGTTGTTGTAAGCTTTTTCTTTGGACAGGCATATTGTAATATTATATGTTTCATGGATTGTTATATTGTATGGAGCTTTTCTTCCCAGGCCTCCGCTGAAAAAGGGCAATGCTGCCTAGTCGGACTTCCCCCAGTAAACAAATGTAAAATAAAATAAATAAAAATATTATGTCATAATCCATTGTATTTTAACATTGACAGCCATCCTAACTACCTAACATGGGGATGTATGTTATAACAGTGATGAACATGACTTTATATTTATATGTTTGTCAAGTGCATACACAGGTTCTTTTTCAATGTTTGAGACTCTGAACTCTGAATTTTTATATCAATATGTTAATGCTGTGATCTGAGTGACAGCACAGTACATGGTAGAAGTTGGCCTTTTCTTTTACCCAACATCCATGTGTTTGAATTTTCTCTGCATAATCATACAGTTGAGTCCTTTAACCTACATCAGTCCATAAATTCACAGCCAAGATGGATTAACTGGGCAGGTAGGTATCAGGATTTTAGGTTTGAATCTTGGTTCCTCCTGTTTGTATACACTATTCCTTATGTTTGGAGTACTGACAATGACTCGGCAATAAGTGAATGTGCAAAAAGTGAACTTGTATGTCATGTCAAGGCTATAGGATGTGATGTTCACCATTTTTCACTGTTGATTTATACATAGCAGACATTATAATCACGTGACACAATCCTCCCATGGCAGTAATGCATCTTTTTTTTCCCTTTTTGCAGGTGAAGAAGACAGGGCCAAGAAACAAGCTCTATGCAGTGAGTGGATGCACAGGCTGGAGAAGCAAAAGAAGGGTGAGAGGTATGTGTTATAACTGCAAACATTAATTTCCCCAGAAGCAATCATAACATTGTTAAATAACCCGCTTTTGCTTGCAGCATCAGACATAGTAATATTAATGCAAGACTACCCATAATGCATCTACAAGGTAACTGTAATAATCATTGATTTATTGTGAATAACATTATAGATTTTAATTTAAAATTTCTCATTTGAGTTACAACAGTGTATATTTATGAAACAGAATATTTTTTTTTCTTTTTAAAACACAAACTACATGATAGATATCTCTGTTTAACTGTCATAGTGCTTTTCTCTGTAATATTTCAAGTATCAGTTGCTTTGAACAGCAGGTGGTCATAAACTTGTATGTCTAACAGTGTTACTTATTGATTGTTATGTTGTACATACCCTATCTCTTCTATTTTTTGAATGGATGTCTGTTGTTTCAAAATTCAGAATGAGTTTTGCAGCCATATAAAACATCCGTGATGGATGTTTGAGCACAAAATTACATTCCTTTTTCTACAACTGTTGTGCCCAAATCCAATTATGCCCCTCTGTTACATCTGCTTGTTACATATTAACTGAGCATTGTTAAAATGTTTGAATTGAGTAGGTACATAGATAGGAATACCTGTAAATGCAGGTAGTGACTTTGATACATTGCTTGATGAACAGTGTGTGACGTAACCTAAATTGTAAATGTCACATGCTGTCACTGTGGTTATGACTGTCCAGTTGTTCTAAGGTGTGATACTGCATTCCAATCCTCTGATGTTGTGATGTCAACCATTAACCATGTTGCATTGCTCATTCCATTTGCATGTAGCTTTTAAGTTTACCACTGCTTGTTCTTCTTACTCTATATTGTTAAGAAGCATCTGTTATTCAGGAGATGTCAACATGACACATCAATTGCATATAAACTTCAGTTACAGCTGAAGATAATTCTCCTGTTGACACCTCAGTGTAATTGTGAGAGTCACACATATGAATTATTGAACATGAAAGCAAAGGTTTTCTATTAGACTATTTGCTTGCTAATGTTGTCAGCCATACATCATGGGTTTTACACCCCAGGCCCCATTCAAAATTTATGCTGTCAGTGTAACTGTGATGTTATATTATAGCAAGTGTTTTGGAAAGTACAAACATTTCATGCCATGCTTCTCTTGATATGTCTATATAGGTTCATAGGTTCATAGGTAGATACTAGGCTATTGGCCCTAGGGCCTATATAAGCCTAGCCAAACGGTACCCTGGCTTTTGCCACCCAAGAAAATTATTTTCCTGTGCCCCTGTCAAGCAGAGCCACAGAAGTGATCCCTGGGATGAATTTCCTATCTCCCATCCAATCATCAATTTTTTTCTTGAAGAGTGCTAATGAGGAGCTTTGTTTGATATAGATAGGTAGTTTGTTCCAGAGTATGGGAAGTCTCTGGGACAGGAATCTATCTCTGCAGCATGTTCTGTTCATTGTTGTGACAAGGTTTAGGTCCCTAGAGCATGTAGCTCGGAGGGACTGGGATTTCTTTAAGTGGAGCATGTCCAACAGCTCTGGGTTTGACAGAGCTTTGTATGTTAGGCAGAGATCGCCTCTGAGTAAGTGATATGTGACAGAGTAAGGCTGGAGTTTTTTGAGATGGTCTGCATAGGGCATCTGTTTGAGGCTGGTAATCCTCTTTGTGAGGTATTTCTGTGGCCTTTGCAGTTGTTGTAGATGTCTTGTGAGGTACATACCAAAAGGGGTGTTGTACTCTATAATGGGTCTAATGAGTGATGAGTAGAGGGGAACAATGACCTCTTTTTTCCTGGATGGGAAATCTTTTGTGATGAGGTGTGCCATGTAGAAGGATTTCCTGACTACTGTGGTGATGTGATTATCAAAGGAGAGACTACTGTCCACCTGTGTCCCAAGGTTTCTTATCACACTTTTGGTGTTAAGTAGACTACCGCCTATGTGGTAGTTCATGGGTACAGAGATTTTACCAAATGGGATGACAATGCACTTTTTGGCATTGAGCATGAGGCCATGGCTTTGACACCAGGCATCTGTCTCAGTGAGGCCTTTTTGTAGGATGTTCATATCGTTAAGAGTTTTGATTATGGCTCCTAGTTTTCAGTCATCTGCGACCTTTGTTAGACAAAGACCTTCTGTGTTAACCTGTACTTCAGATAAGTAGATACCAAACAGGAGAGGACCTAGGACTGAACCCTGTGGTACTCCACTTGTCACTGGTCTGAAGTTGGATTTAGAGTCTGCTAGTTTCACAGTGTGGGTTCTGTCAGTGAGCCAGTTGGCAACCCATCTTGTGACATAGGGATTTATACCTAGTTTAGTGAGTTTATCTATAATTCCAGAGTGGGGGATGGTGTCAAAAGCCTTGGCAAGATCTAGATAGGCTGTGTGAACCACCTTACCCTCATCTACGGCTTTGGTCACTGCTTCAAAGAAGTCTATCAGGATTAGGCGACATGATCTGCCTTTTACAAACCTGAACTGGGTGTGGTCCAGAGTATGGAGATTACCATTGTCATTGTTTATAAATTCCATGATGATACATTCCATAGCCTTGCAGACAAGGCTCATCAGGCTAATGGGGCGGTAGTTCCCGGGGGTCTCTGGTGGCTCCCCCTTTGTGGAGTGGGATAACAGTTGCTGTGCGCCATTCAGTGGGCACAAAGCCTGAGGTGAGGCTATGATTGAACATGGTACTTAGATGGGGTGCCAGTTCGTTCTGTAGTTCATATAGAATGCAGCCTGGGATGTTGTCAGGTCCCATGGATGCTGTGTTCTTGGCTTTGGAGACTATGTTTTTACCTGTGCAGCTGTGATTACAGGAGTGTTGCCATCTTCCGGTATAGAGATGGGCCCTTTAGGGGATGAGAGAAGGGTAAAGTTAGCACTGAACATATCTGCCAGGATGTTGGCAATATCAGTTGGTTCTGTATATTTAGTGCCATTGTGCTGTAACTCAGAGCAGATCTGAGTGTTGCCATTGAAATTCTTGACATAGCTATAGAATGCTTTGTGGTTGTCTTTAGAATCGATGGCGATTTTGTTTTCGTAACTAGCTTTGGAGGATATATATATATATATATATATATATATATATATATATATACTGCTTTTGCACATATGTTTTTCATGCATGATGATGATGTCTAGCTCATACTTTAACAAGTAATACCAAAATTTTATTCAGTAAACTGTGTATTGAATCCTATTTAATGCACTGTAATAAACTACTGACATGCTGTAATGGACATAGTGGCCCACACATGGCCTTCTATTGATATCATCATTAAATATTGATAATACAACATTGGCAATGTTGCATGATCATGACCTTTCACCTGCTGCACTCACTTATTTTTATTATCCAATGCATAAATATACCTTATAGGCCATATTATCTAAAATTATATTTTAATTACACCTGTAATGTGCGGTGATATACCTTGAGCAAACATGTCACAAGTACACTATCATATGTTTTTATCATGTAAATGGTATAACATATATTGTCATTCACAGTATTCAGGCGCCCATCAGATTGAGTTTTATGACAGACATGTATTGAACATGACTGATGCATGATGTACATTGTTTTTTACATTGTTATGGGTAGAAATCATGCCTTTCAACAAATATGGTATTACAGTTGCATAAAGTCATACATTAATGTAATGTGACATATTGAGCAGTTTTCACCAGAAGATCATGTCAGTTTATGTTATGTACTCATACTTTTAGATGAACACATATTTTGTATTTTGTTTTATTTTTTTATATGTGCGTTTAACTTTGACAGAGCATGGGACTCATGGTGGCTGTCCTATTGGATGCCTGAGATAACAATGTGCCAGACCCTGCCAGGCAACACAGACTCCAAGGACCAGGGGAATGATGGGATTGATGGTGATGATTATGACAGACCAGGATCTGCACATGCCATTGTTCCTGCTTCTTGCAGTAGGAGATGTCAGCCACCACTTCATGGAGATGATTTATGGGACCAGATCTGTGAGGTGCTGGTAGACATCTTCCAGACACACATGAGAGACCTAATTTTTTTTGTTTTTGGTTTTCAGGACATGGCATGGGCCATGCATGACTCCTTCCAGAAGATTACACATGAAATCATTTGTGATGTTTTACCTCATCAGGGTGGCCCCTCTAAACATTATCATCATTGTCATGTAGTCTCACTGTTACAATAATGCCTAGTGCAGCAGTTTTGGGAATTATACACATTCAGAGCATATGTAGGCAAGGTTTTGGCAAGGGCTTGCATTACATCATTGTTCCTGTTATACTTGTGTGTTGAGTATTAAACAGGATGTTGTTTACTACATTCCTAGGCACAAGCTGGCACTCCTTATCTAGAATGAATCTTAGCTTACTTTAATTACCAGTTATTATTACATGTCATTGCTGTGTGCATCAGTACTGACATTACTTTCTGACAGGTTCATGTTTATTCATTGCATGTCACACATCTGTATTATTCAACAAATCACTGAAGCCTCCACGACAGATAAACAGCAAAGGATTTTATTTTTAAGATAAAACAAGCGCTTTCACGCACCTAACAAGTGCGCTTCATCAGGTTACAAAATTTAAAAATGAACATTCATCTTATATAGTGTAGCAAGCATCCTAATTAACCGCATTTTTGGCGGCTAAAAATAATTAAGCAATTAGTAAACACTTAATTCTATTTGTGCTTAAAGCCATAGTTCATACGAAAATTACGCTTAAAAACTAGTATAGCTTTTTTAAGTTTTACCACTACTACAATAAGATAACCTAGATATATATTAAAAATCTAAATGTCTACAGTGCATTCCTTCAATTCATCAAGAAACCATACCTATATAATTAATTCAATGAACATTAGTGTATATTTCTATCTATCTAAAAATTCAAGTATTTATTTTAAATAATTATATATATAATAAATTGTATTTGTATTATTTAAACCTAGATAATATATTATTAATACATATTAACTTATATTAGTACAAAACTATATACATCATATCTGACTTCATCAGAACATATCTAAAAATATATATATAATCAATTTCAAAACAGTTATAAATAAACCAATCAAGTGAAAAGTGGATGATAGAAAGGAATAAAGAAAAAAGAGTGTAAGAATTTATATAGTTATGTCATTGGCACTGTCATATGAATTAAAACAATTAAAAATAATACGATATAATATATATATAATATATATATATATATATATATATACAAACCCATGTTTTAATATACCATCAACTTATCAGCATCTTGTTATAGTTGATATTTAATCTAACCTGTAAGATCTAGTATATGATCTCTATAGTAGCGCTGGTCTAATATTAAGAGCTGTATTTAGACCTGGCTCTATATGCGCCCTGAGCATTAATATCCACCTCAACTCATAGAGTTCTAAAGTGCCTAATACATTACTTTCTCTTCTATTAGGATAGAGTATCTGCAAAACCCTGAACTTGAACGTATGAGATGTAAACAATTGACAATGCCTGGCTAAGGCATTGTTTGTGTTAATTTTCCGTATGTCATATAAGTGGTTGTAGGCTCGATCTCTAAGCCTACGTCTTGTCATACCCACATAATATGCATCGCAATTATCACACGTGGCCAAATAAATTATATTTGTGGTATTACATGTGGCATAAAAATTCGGTATAAACTTATAGCCAATTCCTAAATTTTCATATGGCTGTTCGTCAGTGATGTATTTGCAGACACAACATTTCTTACATGGAAATGTTCCTTGCCTAAAATTAGTCCTGATATCCAATGGTGTGTGTAATATTTTTTCTTTACACAATAGTCTTTTTAAATTTGGACAATTACTATACCTAAAGACAGGGCATTCACCCACCACATTTTTCAACTCTTTATTCATATAAAGTAATTTCCAATTTTTATAAATGATCTCTTTTATATATTTAACGTCATTGGTGAATTTGATGTCATATTGCACCTTACCTATATTTGATTTACTATAATGTCTAGATGAACCTTGCTTATAACTTGTATTAAAGACCAAGTTATTTCTATCTTTAGGGGCTGTTTGCAAATGATTTGGATAGCCCCTATTCATAAAACACTTGATTTGAAAATTCAAAAGTTTTTCTCTGTCTTCGATGTCACTACACAATTTAGTTACTCTAGCCATCTGATTCTTCACGATGTTAGGAAAAATGTGGCGTGGGTGCATACTCTCATAGTGGAGTATGCCATTTTTCCAACAAGGTTTTCTGAATAGCGATGTAATAAATCTATTCAGATTATTTTTTGTTATAGTTACATCAAGGTAATTGACCGTAATTGGTGAGACTTCATAAGTAAAACTAAGGAAGGAGGTAGTTGATTCCATATATTCAACGAAATCATGTAAGGATTTCACACTGCCATTCCAAAAAAGTAGAATGTCATCTACAAATCTCCTATAATAAATAGCATTGGTAGTAAAACTTTCATTATTGAGGATGTAAGTCCTCTCCCATTCATATACTGCTATATTAGCATAGACATTTGCACAGGGGGTGCCCATGGCTACCCCCCATGTTTGTCTATAAATCTTGTCTTGATACATGAAGATGTTGTTATTGAGTATCAGTTCTAATAAAGCACAAATAACAAATTGTTCATTTTGATTACCCATTTTATATTCATTAAGGCAGCTTCTAATAGCCTCTACCCCAAATTCATTAGGTATGCTTGTAAACAGGTTCCTTATATCTAAGGTAACCATTAATGTATCATGATTTACTTTTTCAAGCCATGTGGAATTTTCAAGGTCTTCCAACAGTTTAAATGAATTTTTTAATATAGTGGGTATTTTTTCTACCAACGGGGCTAACTTACGTTGCACATATTGTGAGGCATTCTCAGTTACCCATGACTGGCCAGATACTATCGGCCGTATTGGTGAGGGATATATCCCTTTGTGCATTTTGGGTAACCCCTTAATAATAGGAATTAAAGGGGCCCCAATATCCAAATAATCATATAGCTGTTTATCAATGCATCTTAACATTAGAAGATCGTAGAGCACATCTTGAACATTCCCAATAATTAGCTTAACTTCAGATCTATTTATCATTGAATATGCAGTATCATCACTTAGCATCATATTCATCATATTATCATAAAAACTGGAATCCATTATTACAACCCCCCCCCCCCCCTTTATCTGCAGGTCTAAATATTACACTTCCATCATTACATAATGAGTCCAAGCTACGCCTTTGTAACTCATTCATGTTGAAAAACAATTTTTTATGTCGTTTCTCTTTGTAATAGGCATAAAAGTCAAATTCACATGCTCGTAGAAAGCACTCAATAGAGCTAGGTAACGGTGGAGTGAAGGTGCTTTTCCTTTTAAGGGCAGTAGCTTTGAACATGCATTCATTACTTTCAGGTTCTTGAAATAACAGTCTCAAAGCCACTTTCCTAGTAAACTTTCGAAGCATGATTAATGTATCCGAAAGTTCACTGCCTCGAGAGGGAATGAAAGATAGTCCCCTGTTAAGTACAAGACATTCAGCTTCCGTTAAATTCCGAGACGAAATATTGAAAAACAAAAAGTTCAATGTTTCTTCTTCCTGTTCTCCCAGTTGTCGCCTGACATCTTGCGTTTCCCCCTTCCCCTGCTGGTGGATCGCATCGGGACCCGTTGTTTGTATGGAAGCGGGGAGTTTAAAATCGAGGCCGTTTTGAGTGTAGTGTTCAATGCACATGTTCCTTCCTTCGGTCTGGCTCCTGTTGTCACATATTTCAAACCTTGTTGGTTACAAGGTAGAGAAGAGGCAGATGAAATAATGTCTACTTCTGATTGTGATGAAGTAGCCATGCCACTATTAGATACAGTACTTTCTAAATTATCGGCACTGTTACTACTGTTTGAGCTACTTGCTATATCATTATTAGCTCTGTTAGTTTCTCCGACTGCTACTGCTTCATTATACCTTGGCCATAGAAAGATATTACCAAGTTGGAAATCATTACAGTCTCGTCTCAACTTTTTTAATTTCACTTGCTCCAGTTTATTGCTATAAAAAGTCACTTGTGATAGCATATTATTAAACTTGGACATGCAATGCTCACTTTTGTATTTTGCAATCATATTTTTATGCTCACCTTCGACTTTTTTTATGAGTTCATTTTCCATCGGTTGGAAATAGTCAATGAGTAGCCTCAAATAACTGTTGCCGAGATCCAGGTTTAGTTGTTGCCACCTTCGTAGGAGCTCCGGGTAAGCCTCCCCATAACTCGGCAAACAGAGGACATGCATGCCTCGCGGAATAACCTTAAAATGCAGGCATGCCTCCAGGTGTTTCCTCTGCCAAATGAGCCTGTGGAGTTTGTATAGATTATTCTCCAGGCTCCTAAGTTCCCCATAAAAATCCTGCATATTCACATTGTCGGTATTAACCTCTTGTGGAGCATTACCTTGATTATCAAAATTCAACAAGGAGTTTTCATTTTGATGGAATAATGTATTCCAATTTGTAGCATCGCTAGCAACTTTCGGTGTATAATCCAGCTCTATATTCAGAATTTCCATCGCGTGTTGGTTAGCCGGGAGCAAAAACAGAAAAATCAGAAATATTAGCACCAAACCCAGCACGACCATCCAAGGCTCCAGCAAATGAAAAAACAGGATTATTCAACAAATCACTGAAGCCTCCACGACAAATAAACAGCAAAGGATTTTATTTTTAGGATAAAACAAGCGCTTTCACGCACCTAACAAGTGCGCTTCATCAGGTTACAAAATTTAAAAATAAACATTCATCTTATATAGTGTAGCAAGCATCCTAATTAACCGCATTTTTGGCGGCTAAAAATATAATTAAGCAATTAGTAAAACCTTTAATTCTATTAGTGCTTAAAGCCATAGCTCATACGAAGATTACGCTTAAAAACTAGTATAGCTTTTAAGTTTTACCACTACTACAATAAGATAATCTAGATATATATTAAAAATCTAAATGTCTACAGTGCATTCCTTCAATACATCAAGAAACCATATTTATATAATTAATTCAATGAACATTAGTGTATATTTCTATCTGTCTAAAAAATCAAGTATTTATTTTAAATAAATATACATATAATAAATTGTATTTGTATTATTTAAACCTAGATAATATATTATTAGTACATACTAATTTGTATTAGTACAAAACTATATACATCATATCAAATTTCATCAGAACATACCTAAAAATATATATATATATAATCAATTTCAAAACAGTTATAAATAAACCAATCTAGTGAAATGGATAATAAAAAGGAATAAAGAAAAAAGGGAGTGTAAGAATTTATATAGTTATGTCATTGGCACTGTCATATAAATTAAAACAATTAAAAATAATATGATATAATATATATATAATATATATATATATATATACGCAAACCCATATTTTAATATACCATCAACTTATCAGCATCTTGTTAAGTTGATATTTAATCTAACCTGTAAGATCTAATATATGAACTCTATAGTAGCGCTGGTCTAATACTAAGAGCTGTATTTAGACCTGGCTCTATATGCGCCCTGAGCAAGGGCTTGCATTACATCATTGTTCCTGTTATACTTGTGTGTTGAGTATTAAACAGGATGTTGTTTACTACATTCCTAGGCACAAGCTGGCACTCCTTATCTAGAATGAATCTTGGCTTACTTTAATTACCAGTTATTATTACATGTCATTGCTGTGTGCATCAGTACTGACATTACTTTCTGACAGGTTCATGTTAATTCATTGCATGTCACACATCTGTGTTGCCTCTGACATGGTATACATCTTTGACTCATGCAGTCCATTTTACATATGTTTGGGGTGTAGATGAGTATTTCTATATTACACGGCCACATACTTGCTTTGCTATAGTACTGCTCTTTGGTACTGTGCTTGGTGGTTTGCCTTTCAGGTGCAGGGTTGGATGTTCACGTTTATCTTTGCTTGTCATCTCCTGGATTTGCTCATCCATGCTGTAGTTTGGCTTACACTTACACTGCTATCAGACTTGATGAGATCCAGTATCCAATGTGCACTGCCATCCCTGTTTATTTCATTACAACATACACCTACTATCAGTCATACAGCTTCAGGTATGACCAACACACACTTTGCAACATCTCAGCACTAAGTAATACATAGGTACCTATGTATTTTTGCATTGCACCATGGCTGATAATGCATCTCTACCCGTTTGTCCATTGTCCTTCACCCATGTTGTATAGTGTGCTTATTGCCTGTGTACCTTACCTCTCCTTTATGTTCATTTCCAACCTTTGTATGTCAATAATTGTGATATTTGTTTTATGTTTATCCCTGCTGTCTTTCCCACCTCCTCCTCTTTCCCTGTTTTTTCCATTCCATCTATTCTCCAAAAAACAATGGGGAATATTTCCACCAATAAAATACTCTTGCCCCTCTGACTGTCCCTCCGATTTTCCTATTTCAGTTTCTGCATACCTCTTGTGTGTCCCTCTTCTTCACCCAAACCCCACATCTGCTTTTCTATCTCCCTATTTCCTTTGGTGTGTGCGTTACTAGTGTTCTCCACGAGACTTGTGACCTTTGTTAGCAACTGCTAGCCATGGTGAAGTGACCATGATTGCCCTTCATCTTACTTAACTTCTTTTATTTTAAATTTTGTAGATTCTGTCAGATTTTGTTTATTGTAATGAATGTATTTATATGCATCTATACAAGTATCACGACAAAATCTATAACTGTTTGTAAATATGTCACTTACTGAATGATTGCTGCAGATTTGTCTTCCCTTAGTTATTTGCCTTGAGCTTGTAGAATTTCAGTAAATAGACATTGGTAATGCGGTTTGGTTTATGAACCAGTTGGCTGGACATACAGATTTGATGTGACTCCTTGACAGTGCACTGACCTTGGTGAATACATCTGTTTTCTGTTAGGTTATTTAATGCATATTACTTGTTTATCTGCAACTTTATTGGAATACATACCATCATCCCTCCTTTTCCTAGTTAAAATAGACATAACTGGTTTCTTATTAGTTCCTGGTAAACTGAATCAGAGGAAGTTTTTTTTGTTGTTGTTGATCTGCATCAGCAAAGCCACACAGGATTGATTCAGGTCTCTCTTTTAAAAAGGAAAGGATACATCAGTGCATGCACACATGGAAAAATCTGAACAGACTTTCTTATAACTGATAAATGTATGTTGATTTGATTAAATCTGTATAAATTAGTATTTTGAAGACATACAGAAATAAGTATGCAAGCAATAGAAGTGATAAAACTAAACACATGACAAGAGAAAAGGGGAATGAAAAGAGAAAAAAGGAGAAAAATGAAACAAATTTGATTAGTATCAGAAATAAGAACTGCATTCCTCTGCCCTGCATTTATTAGCACTTCACACCCAGTAACCCTAAAAGTCAAAGCTGTAGAGTCTTCATAGAAGTAATCAAATATTAGTCAGTATTTTTCCCAAATACCTGATGTTTAGCTGTGAAATGAACAGAAAATTCTTAAAAACTATATAAGGTAGGCAAAAACAATACAAACAATGTCATTTAGATTGGTGTAACAATTTATCTGTTTGTTTTATTCTTATGCACTGTTTGCTGAAAGACTGAGGGGGGAATTTAATAAAGCCTACATGTTTTTTCTTCTGTGTAGGCATCGCACAGCACAGCTAACATGTCTGCGAATAGATTTAGACTCAGTAAGTGCTGCTGTGTGGCACAAATGAGCACTCCAACGTGGAAACTTCTGTGGCAATCAAAGCACCTAATAAGCAGTGAATCTCATGCAAATGAGGCAGGTAGAGCGATCCAGCAAGCAGATAGGCAACGCTACAGACCCTGTACCAGTGTCCATAGTGTACATGGAAAAATTCCGTGTACATGACTGCAGACAGATAAAAGGGGCTGTAAAAATGTAGATAGACAGAAATGGCATAACACACACAGTATGAGCAAAACTATCTTCTGTGTGTTCCAAAAGTTACAGTAAATATGTTAAAATATTTTTTTTAATAATCTTGGTATGTTTGCACAGTATGCCACAGTGTGCAAACATGCCTTATAAAAATAAAAAAATTTAAAAAATGGAAAAATCAAATATTAATGTCATGAGACAGAAATGTATTACAGGACCCTGCACTCAGTATCTACAATGGTGCACTGGTGCTGTTGCTAATGTGGAAGGGCTTGGAAGTGTGTAGTAACCAGGTTGTGAGCACTGATCCCAATGCAAATGAGGTGGAGTAACTGAATAGCATGAAGGGGTAACCATGTTCGCATATCTCCTCCATGTAGGTAGAGAAACATGTTGGTGTCCACACAAGAGGTAGCTGACATCAGGAGAGGGTGTGTCCAATAACTTCTAAGCTGATTGGACCTTAGCTGCGCCTGTTTGGTGGCATGCCGCTATGCTGATGTGGAAGCCTGGGGGAGTGTGCACTGACATCTAAGCTTTGTTTACCTACAGGGTGTGTTTCCATGTGCTTGCATGGCATGCCACTGTGTTGAGTGTGGAAATTTGGGAGGGGTGTGCACTGACTGCTAAGAAGTGTTTACCTACAGGGTAATTTGTACGGCTTGTCTCAATGCTCAGAGTATCTAAAAGGCCAATGATGTATTAATTAGTGTTGATCCTTGCTTAACATAAACTAGGGACATTAAATGATGTCAATGATATATTAGGCAGGTGCAATCATCATAGGTAGCCAATCACACAGGCAGCACCTACAGTAGAGCACTATAAAGTATGCATACACCCTACAATCTGATTTTTCCCCCATACTCTGCACCATTGGAGTACAGACTTGGGAATTGTAACTGACAGAATGCAAGGGGCTTCTGCAGGTCTGCTACATTTGTATGTGTTAGATGCTGAAGCCAATGCTGCTGCTGCTGACAATAGGCCTAGACAGAGAAGGAGAAGAGTGTTCAGGCCCAGGGTAACTTTTCAGGAGCTATATGAGCTGGAGATTGTACAGCACTACAGGGTGGACAAGGACATATTACAAGAACTCAATGAGCTCTGCCGCCCTCAACTCAGGCCCATAGCCAACAGAGGGGAACCCATCCCAGTGGAATCAAAGATATGTGTAGCCCTTATGATAATAGCCACAGGTACCTTCCAAAGACCAAATGGGAACATGATGGGGGTCTCACAGGTATCAGCATCCAGTGTACTCCACCAGTTCCTGAATGACATGCTGACACATGTCAGTGAGGGCATATATTTTCCCCTCACTCCTGACGTGAGGACCAGCAGTATGCAACACGTCTACCATGTAGCATACTGCCCAGAGGTACTGAGTGCCATAGATTGCACTCATGTACACATCAAGGCACCACCTGGTGATAAGGGTAGAATCTGCATCAACTGCAAAGAGTACCACTCCATCAACTGCCAGGCCATGTGCTGTGCTCAGAGCATTATCATGAATGTGTGCGCTGGCAGGCTTGGCAGCCAGCACGACTTCCATATCTGGCACGCATCACAGCTGTACCAGATGTTTGCTAGGGGGAACATCCCACATGGCCATTTACTGGGGGATGCTGGTTATGCACTGGAACCATGGATGATGATACCCATCAGAAATGCACACACACCCACGGAAAAATACCATAATGAGGCACACCCACAAAGTAGGAACATCATATAGCATGTGTCTGGGTTTCTAAGGTCACTGTTCCCTCCGTTAGCAGGTGAGTGTGGTGATGCAGTGAGGACCTTAGGGAGTTTAGTTAGGTCAGGGTCAGGTGGTAGATTAGTGTCTTTATTAGTTACATTATTTATATTATATGTTTTTTTTTTTTTTTTTTTTTGTTTTTTTTTTTTTTGGTGTTTTTTTTCAGGATTTCAGGATTTTGAGTTTTCATTTCAGATTTTTTTTTTTTTTTTTGGTTTCAGGATTTTGATTTTCAGGCTTATGATGTTTCAGGCTTCTGAATGGGAACCTTCCCTCCATATATCTGGTGAAGCCCTGCAGTGCTCTCCAGCCACATGTGCACATATGTTCCTAGTATATGCCATGTTGCACAATATGATTCCATGGAAGCAGCTGCAGCAGAATCAGCATAGGGAAGGGATACACAGCCCCCCACCAGTGCCTAGGTCACCACAGCCACACTCACAGGAGGACTCGGTGGAGGAGCCCCCTGATGATGCCCCTGTAGGTAGACCTAGGCATGCCCAGTACACCTTGACACTGGCTACGAAACAACACATAGCACATTCACTGACAACCTAGGGTCCTAGGGAATGACACCTTACCCCTACTCATATTCATATAGTAAAATAGCTGATGTCAGGCAACCCACACAACCTGTATCTATCCATGTATTGGCAGTGTACCTCTTGCATCACACAGAGTAAGCCCTGAACTACAGTCATGTCAACTGCTGCATTCTCAAGGTAAGTCTCTAACCTACACTCTAATTGTAAGGATTACTGTAATAAGGTATCATATGCATGGATTTGCTGCTGTTATGCAAGGAAATATAGTGGGGTATCTGGTCAGAGTTAACATCCACATGGGAAAACTGATACCAGGTCCTATAATATGTGTTCCTTAATTTTCTCTAGGCCTCATGGTTGGAATATTCACAATCTCAGGCAAGGGAGATGTTAAACAGTGGGCGCACATTATATTTGGACTACTGTCTACCCAAGCTGATCATGTGCTGTTGTTCCCCCACCCCCAACACAGCTGTGTACCCATATAACTGTTTTAACAAAATATCAGCTATGGT
Source organism: Protopterus annectens (assembly GCF_019279795.1). Taxonomy (NCBI): domain Eukaryota; kingdom Metazoa; phylum Chordata; order Ceratodontiformes; family Protopteridae; genus Protopterus; species Protopterus annectens. Next base: position 1,733,434,607 of record NC_056735.1, on the reverse strand, counting down.
ATAGCAGTGGACTAGGCAATTTCAGAGCTGTAACATAGATATTGTTCACACATTGTATGTCTCTCTTCATGGATGATAAGAATGTACATATGTATGCTGTTGACTGTGTGATGAATGACACCTCTCTGTCTAGCAACCTGTGTGGCTCAGTGGACTAAGGAAGCTGGCATGGATGATGGTGTTGATGGTGCTAATCTAGATTTATTAACATCTTTTGCATGTGAGGTAGTAGTATGTTGGTATTTTCACAGAATTTCATACCTCCCAACCTCTTAGGGCAAGAAATCTGGACAAAGCCAGAAAAATGGGGGCAAAGGCCCAAACATAGGGACAGAGTTTAAATAATGGTCACATAAACCTAGACAGTTGCTGGAATTAAATGTGTTGCAGTAGTACATATTTTCTTATGGATATAAACTCTGACATATCTGGGATACACCTTTCTCTCTATACTGCTATGAGTACCCTCAGGAGCCATGTCTCCCCAATCTCACCCAGCATCTTTATCATATCTGCTGTGACCTTATCTGAGCCTACTGCTTTCCCTGACTTCATTTTCCTTAGTGCTGTTCTTACTTCTTCTAGGGTGGGCTCCTCTTCTTCTCTTATTGTAGGCTGTTTCTGGGACAGTAAAGCTTCTGTGGGGTTTTCTCCATTCAGAAGCTGCTGGAAATACTCCTTCAATCTGCCTTTGATGTCCTGTGGACTGGTAAGCAGGTTGTTGCTGGCATCACTTATGAAGGGTGTCTGACTGTCTTCTTTATCTTTCTGTCTTTGCCTTGCAACCTGATGTAGTTTCTTTGTGCCACCTAATGAGTCACTTTCCTAAAGTTGGTAGAGTGCCTCTGATGCCCTATTCTTTGCTATTGCAACTCCTTTCTTAGCCAACCAGTATTCCTTCCTAGTCTGGTCACTCTTTTCTATCTCTCACTTTTTTTCTGGACTCCTTCTTTCTTTTGATGACTTCCTGAACTTCTGCATTCCATCACCAGCTTTCCTTATGTACCTTATTTCCATACCTGTTTTGAGGTGCTGCCATTCTTCTTTAACTCCACCTATTTATTCCTCTTTTCAGGGTGCTAGAGCCCTGAGTAATTCCTTGAACTGTTGTATTTTCCCTCCAGTCAACTTCCAGGCCTTCAGCCTATTCTCTGTTGATCTTAGATCCTTCGTTGACCACTGCTTGCAGCTGATTGTGGCAACCAGTGGTTTATGCTGTGGGATGACAGTTTCACTAAGCATGATTTTGCAATAATTGACTCTTCCCCAATGCCTTTTCCTTACTAGGAGGAATTCTACCCGAGTTGCATGTTGGCCACCCTTGCATGTGATCTTGTGACTGTCTCTCTTTCTGACCCATGTGTTGGCTACTATCAAGCCATTTGCTAGACAGAAGTCTAGAATGGCCTCTCCTTCTTTATTCCTCTTGCCTAATCCATGTGGACCCAGGCATTCCTGTACCAATATGTGCATTTAAGTCACCCATTACCAGCACCAATTCATGTTGCCCTGCTTTATCTAATAAGTCCTGTAACTGCTGTCTGAATGCACTCTTTTCCTCACTATAATAACCCTGCTGTGGGGCATATACTGAGATTACGAATACTGCCCTATCATTACTCTGGAGTCTGATTGCCATAAGTCTGTCACTAATTCTGATAATATCCCTTACTGCCTTCTAAAGCCTCTCTCTCACCACATTTCCCACACCATTTCTAGCCTATTCCCCTCCTGAGTAGTAGACTCCGGATTCCAAGCAAAGTGGATTTGCTGCACTGCCCTTCCATCTTATCACTTGGATACATAGAATGTCCAGCCTTCTCCGTATCATCATGTTATCCACATCCAAGCTCCATCCCGCCAATGAACCTACATTAAGTGTAGAACCCACATTAAGTGTAGCAATTCTTAGATTATGTTTGGCAGGCTGATTGGTATTATGTCCAGCTTTCACTCAACAGGGCCATCCCAGGTAACCCAGCCGGAGCAACTAGACACCGGACAGCCAGTAGCTTATTGACGCAGGGCTGCTGGCCTTTATGGCATGCACACACTGGCCTATAGGGGCACATACACCCCTCCCACTATTAGCATGGGTCCCTGGCATAGGTCAGAGTAGGCCGGGTCCTCAACCCACTTATCACCGGTAACTACCCATGCCCATTTGGTGACATTAGTCAACATGACCAAATCACCTAGAGCCATATTTTACACCATTGAGTGGCTAGCACTGCCATGGTATGCAATCTGTAACCCATGTTCTCCTATCTTGAGGATACTGCATACCATGGTAGATACTACAAAGCAGTTGGTCTGTACAACTCTTCCCCCTATAGGGCACCATATAGAGTTTGTGCTGCTGACCACAGCTCCATTCATTGGAGAGTTTGACATGGAAACACTCAACATATTTTTGGAGGTGGGAAGAGCCCTACAGAGACACAGAACATGCAAACTCCAAACAGGCATTGGTTGGAGGTCAGGACTGAACCTCATACCTTGTGCATGGGAGGTGAATACCTTAACCATTATGCCAACTGGTCTAGTCCAAGAACAAATGGGACATCCAGAACTCTGGGCAGTACAGAGGAATCAAACTCCTGCCACATTGCATGAAAGTTCTAGAGAGGGTGATTGATAAATGGATATGCAGAGTAGTAGAATGTAAGATGAGAGATTAGCAGCTTGGATTCAGATCAGGATGCAACACAACTGACCCAATGTTTGCAGTGAGACAGATAGTTGAGAAGAAGCTAGAGATGAGGAAAGAGTCCAACTGGGCATTCCTAGACTTGGAGAAAGCATATGACAAGGTCCCAAGAAAGCTGATCTGGGCAGTACTACGTTGGTTTGAAGTCCCAGAAACATTGGTAGAATTAGTGCAGGCTATGTACAAGGACCCAATGACTCAAGTATGAACAGTGTTCAGCCTTACAGAAGGGTTCCTAGTGGGAGTGGGTGTGCAGCAGGGTTTAGCTCTGAGCCCACTGCTGTTCATACTGTCGATGGACTACATTAGCAAACAGGTTGGAGGGATAGATCAACAAATTTGCTGTATGCAGATGATGTGGCATTACAGGCATACTCAGAGCAAGAACTCCAGCAAAGTATAGAACAATGGGATGCAAAACTGAAGGCATGTGGGATGAAACTAAGCACAGATTAGACAGTGGTAATGGCAGCAAACTGGGGAAATCAGAAGAAGCTGAGAATTGAGATAGACAGGAAGATAGTGGAACAGATAAATAGCTTCAAGTATCTGGGAGGGGTGGTTGAGGAGAAAGGATGTCTGAATGAAGAGGTCAAAGCTAGAATCAGAGGGGCTGAAGCCAAATGGCATAGAGTGTCAGGTGTAGTATACAAAAGAGGAATGCCAAAGAAGCTGAAAAGTAAGGTGTACAGGACAGAGGTGCAACCAGTACTACTGTATGGTACAGAAACCTGGGCAGTAAAGGCAGAACAGCTGAAGAAGCTACAGGTGAGGGAAATGACATGCCTGAGAAGGGTGTCAGGATGCACTCTGTGGGACAGACAAATAAATGAGGACATAAGAGTAGAAGCCAAAGTAGCTCCAATTGCAGAAATGATCAAAGAGAACAGATTGCGGTGGAAGATGTGTGGAAAAGCAGAAGACAATTTCTTGAAGATGATTTGGGACAGACAGAAAGAAGGTAAGAGGAAACAAGGATGTCCAGCAAAGAGGTGGATGGATTGTATGAAAGAAGATCTGTGACAAACAGGCATGAGTGTCGAAGAAGGTAGGAGTGTGGCATTGAATCGAGAGAGATGGTGACATTTAACATGATTCCTCAACCCCATGTAGAAAATGGGAAAAAAGAGGGCTGATGATGATGATGATCATCATCATAAAGTCTGGCACACAATTTATTGTCTGTAGTTAGTAGAATGTATTGATGTCAACATTCAATAAAGCACCAGGAGACTACATATGTGTGAGGAACAGACCAAACATATGATGCAAAACTATGGACATTCTGTGAAAATCAGAACAGTTGAGAGGCATACAAATTGTCAGTCTGTTGGTGGGGTGGTGTAATATTATCAACCTCGGTCACATATTTAGTACAGCAGATAGCTAGGGAATGAAGTGGACATTTGGAGTGAAGTGCAGTACTGCAGAAACAAGACTGTATGTTAATGTCTGTAACATACAAAATCCTGGACTGGAATACAGGTAGGTGTGGCCTGGAGGCACATTATAAGTACTGACATCCCACTGGGCATGCCCATACACTTTGTAAAAATGAGTGCAATTCTGTTGGCCCTTCATTGAAATGACCTGTTATGCATAACTGGCTATACATACAGACATATATGTATACATATCTGTTTGTCAGTATCCCTCTCTCACATGCATAGTATATGTATTGCTATGTAGTGTCAAATAGATACATACTGATATATATATATATATATATATATATATATATATATATATATATATATATATATATATATATATATATATAGCTATATATATTAAAATTATACAAAGATTCCCTCCATATATCTACTTAACACATATATATATCATACACATACACAGCTACATGTATATATAAATCCCTGTTATATACAGAAATATGTGTGTGGATGTCTGCATTGTCCGACATACCCAAATAATGGTGAGTAAACTGCACTATCACACAGTCATAGTGTTGCTCAAAGGATCCAAACTAAGGGTGCAATAGTACATAATCCACTTACCTACAGACCCGTATGCCTGCTGGATGTCACCACATTGACAACGTAGGTGAGCAGGTGGTGTAATGTGTAGTGGTGTCAAAGCACGTATGTCAGGGCACATTGTCCCTGCTCACAGTGTAGCCTGTCTAACTGCAAGCAGCCACATATGGTCATATTGGTAACTGTACACACATAGCTAAGATAACAGTTATCTCACTGCTAGGATACTAGATACAGATACAAGTACAAAGCAATATCACTCTGCAAGCCACAGATGCTGTTCAACACAAGCCTAGTTTGTGTACTGCACAAGTACTATGCCTGCAATCACACATGCAGCAGACTTAACCTGTGGCGCATGTGATCTGTAGTGTATAAGCCTAGATAGGTAGGGGTTCTAATCTCACTGCAGCCAACTTGGTGTGTGTGTGTGTGTGTGTGTGTGTGTGTGTGTGTGTGTGTGTGTGTGTGTGTGTGTGTGTGTGTGTGTGTGTGTGTGTGTGTGTGTAGATAAAGATAAAGGATAGGGATACAGAGGAAAACATTCCATTACTGACATTGCAGATTATATCCCTGAAAACACTGAGATATATACTCTACAGGTGTGTAGTGTCAGTTTTGAGTACAGTGACTATAATTCTATGACTGATGTAGCACGTACATACCGCTCATGCTGCTAGCATGAGTCAGTATGGGTCAAGCAATAAGAAATGCAGGTACACCACTACACAGAACAGTTTCACATAATGTGAACTTATATAACTACTGAGTTTTTTTGTAAAAGGATTTGGTAATTCATTGCATTGTAGGTAATACTTTAACTGCTAATCATGTGGCAGACGGATTAAGCAGTTTTAAGTACATTATGAAAAGTTGCGACACTTGAGAGCTATGTTTTTAAGTAAGTAAACTAAACAGCCTTAAAGCTTAGTTGGCAGGCATGGGAGTAGAACCCAATAGCTGTGACTGCAGGAGGACATCTGCAAATAATGTATTAATTGACTGCAGCAACTTAGTACAGACATGCAAGGGATACAGCCATACTGAGATTACACAGCTTTATTTATGACTCAACAATACTGATGAACACATTCTTGGTATTGATGTTAACATTCTTTGAAATCTAAAAACAGTACCTGCTCATACTATGGGCTACCTCACCCATATATTTTTTGTGTTCCTGATGAGAGAGAAAATGCCAGAATTACATGACTGACACTGAAACTTTAGTGCTACATACCACTGGATTCAAACCCAGGACTGTATGTGGCAAAATGTTCTACAAACAAAGCATTTAACAGACTGAGCTACTGACTCACTGCTGATTACTGAGTGACTGATACTTGCCTGGAGATCACCAGGGGCTATACCTTCATCAACACCGCCAGCCATACCAACAGTAGATTAAACTCCAATGAATGATGCAGGATTCCCACCTGTTGGGCTTAATATAGACTGTTTTCCTTCCCTTACAGGTCATTCAGCAACATTCAAAAAAGTGTTCTGTCACTTAACAGGGCAAAAACCAGCTAAGAGAAGCCAAGCAGCTTGAAAAATTGCAGAAGCATGGTTTTAGCAAGGCTTAGCACCACACAAACATCGGTAGCCATTAGCATGTTTATGCACTGCTTAGCATGAATGAGCAGTGCTTAGCACAGCACAGCATTGCGAGCATTCACAATAGAAATGAAAGAAAATTAGCACATTCATTTACAGACATATACTGCCTGTTATGGACTCGAACCCAGGGCTTACTATACATAAGACTGCAACTCTACCCTTGTAGCTAGTTGGATGTTATAAAAGCTAGTATACCTTTACATATACTACTAGGCTACCTGTTAGTGTTGCTGAGCACCACGCTGCACTGTGCAAACACACTTAAACACAACTATAAGCAAATAATTAATTACATCCGGTTTCTATTTTTAGATGTCTGGCAGGTGTCAGCCATGTATGTATGAGCTCTGCTTGGCTGTGCTGAACTCCGTGATGTGCAAAAAAAAAAATAATAAAAACTTTATTATGCTAATTAATTACATCCAGTTTCTAATTTTAGATGTCTGTCAGGTGTCAGCTGTCTATATGTGAGCACAGCTTGGCATTGCTGTGCTCCGCGCCAAGCAAACATGCATTTAAAAAAAAATTACAAAAGTCATAACACATTATAAAAATAACATATTATACAGTTGACACTCTTCACAACATTGCAACAGTGGAGGAGAGCATTACAGGAAGTCTCACACTCATCTGCAGCCACAGGTAGCTGCTACATCTCTACCTACACTGATTCAATATCCATGTTCCCCAGCAGTGGACCATCATTAATATGCATGGCACACTGCTGAGGGGGAACCGTGGCCTTGCACATGGATACATTCTGTGTAGGCTCTACACTGTAACTACACGGACTTTATTAAATCCTGTGGTGAGTTAATAAAAATCGGTATTCTGCAGTTATATATGAAAACTTTTACTACTTCAAACAGAAAATCATGGAAACTCATCATGGTTGCACAACTATGTTTTTTTTATTGTGCTTGTTTTTGGTACAGTTTTTTTGTTTCTGCTACATAAAAGTTAGTTTTTAATTGCACATTCAAGAATGTCAATCCTGCCTCTGGATTATATAGTAATATACATTTTATGGGTCTCAGATTTTATGCTGGCTTTCTCAGTCATGCAGTTCTACTCAATCTGCTATAATTAGCAGAGCAAATAGTCTAAATCCAGTCTAAATCCATGTTATTTACGTACATGCAGATTAGATTTTCTTGATGTTTGTTTCAGCCACCTGATTCAAATCCCATACACGATTTTTCAACCGTGCACACAATTAAGGCTCTGCATTTTTTCTAAAACAAACTCTGTTAGTGTAGATTGTAGCTTAATCTTTATGTCTAGTGGCTTCTCTTACTGGCACTACTTAACTGGTATCTCTAATATGCTGCTTCTCCTGAGTTCCCATACTATCTCTCGACTGAGGCAGCAACTTAATCTCTAGAAACACAGTGACTGTTATTTTTTAAGCCATAATCATGAAATCTTTTGAGATAGTTGATTTAAACATATCTCCATCTCCTTCAACCATAAACAGGAAGAAGTTATTTGCACACAGTCGTTGATTTTTGAAAAACAAGCCTGATGTTCAACCTACATTTAAATTTATAGGACAAACTTTCAGACTTATATTCCACAAGCAGTACAGGTACCATATATTATATTTACCATAAGTTATGTTTCCAATAAAATTAAAAATCCCTGGTGTCTCATCTTCTCCTGTGCAGGTGACAAGTACTTACAAAGCTCTAAAGTACATCTGTATATATCAGTCAGTTGTGTATGATTGAACCGCCCTAATCATGAATGTAAAACACCAACAAAATAATTTCAGTCATACACAATTGTGAAAAAAGAAAATCAACATAATAAAACTGAGAGAGGAAAACTATTTCCTCTCCCAGTATTAAAGCTAAATCCCCCCCGTAACAGTAGCCTCAAATTTGTCTGAAGAGTGGCAGTGTTACAAAAAGATTTTAATCATGCTAATGTGTAGGGTTAGGGTTTCTGGAAGGGGCAGCATTAGGGTTAGGGTTAGGGTTAGCACCCATTACTAAAGAGGGCAGAAGGGCTCTGTCCCCCATGCACCACCTTAGTAATGGGTGCTAGCTCTATCCTTAATGCTGCTCCTTCCTCCCAAGCCTAACCATACACCTTACCATCATTAAAAACTTCCTGTAACATTGCCACTACACAAGACAGACTCAGACACACAAACATTCACAAACACACACAAACAACACTGTATCTATCCCTTAACCTAACACTTAGCCTTACCCTAAAATATACAAACTTGCACACAAACACACAACACCCATCCTTCACTCATCTCTGACCCTAAACCTAACTCACAAGCACACACACACACACACACACACACACACACACACACACACACACACACACACACACACACACACACACACAAGCATACTCTCACCCCCTCCAAATCCTACTTACCTGTACTGACATTCCACACCATTGACATATCCACTGTTCGGTCATCCATACCATCAACATTAAATCACACCCCTGCATTTGTCGAGCAAACATACAGTCAGTCAAATGCCAAGGAACCATATATATAGATATAGATATAGATATAAATATAGATATGCACATACATACCTACTTAACTGCAAACCTATGGAAACCTAGCCAACAAGCTTCAGCTAAATATTATGCAGTGTAATATCTGTCAACATTCAAATTTCAATTGGATGAATGGGTATGGGATACCAGAAAGTCATCCTAGGAGTCACTTACCACAAACTTCTAACTATGCTAGCAGCTTTCCTTTCTACCCCTAAAAACAAGAACTTCATCCACTAACATTCTGGACTAAGAGACTTTACATATTCCTACATCCTCACTTCCCCATCCCTCTCTACTATTAAGCATCTATTCTCTTCTTACTTTCTGACCCTCAGCCTAATTCTCACTCTTTACCTTAATTCCACCTGATATATATATAAAAATGTTTGCAATGTAGTATCACCTATCTAGTACATGTTTTATTATTTGTATCTCCTGTCTAGTACATGTTTTATTATGGCATCTACCTCTCTGTACATATTTTGTATCCATTACTGTACTTCTTTAGTATTCATTACATATTACTGTGTGCTGTAATACTTGCTGTTATCTTGTTCATGTTAATTTGTCTTGACTTTCTTGTATCATTGGAGCTTTACTCTGCGGTCTTCTGCTGAAAATGGGTTCCTGGCCCAGTCGGACTTTCCCAGTAAACAAATGTTAAATAAATAAATGCTAAAATAACTATTATGACATCTCACTTCTCCTTGTTACTTCTTTGATTCTCATTTCCTCCTTAGTCTCTGTCTTCTCTGTTTTCTTTTCCTCCTAACTTAATTTAAGTTGAAGTTACTCTCTGTCTAGTCCCGAATTAACTCACTCTTCTATCGCTCTCTCTTGTGAAGTAATAGCTCACCTTCAAGAATTCTTATTCTATGGCAGTACTGGATAAGCCTGAAATGATATGCATGCTGCTGTTTTAGTATAAGGCCATGAATCTAAACAAGTAATCATTTAGATAATTAAATGACATAGTATTCCATTCCTCCAGGTACTGAAAAACAAAAAGACCGAATAGAATATCAAAGGCCACATGGCCTTTAAAATTCTTATGTAACAAGGCCTCTTTAATAAACACTAGTTCAATACCCACAGCAGTTAAAAAATATGTTAGGCTTTCTGCACATTAAACTAGTATTTGACAGCAGTACTCTAAGCTGGTCAGTGATTACAGTTCAGACTCTGGTTGTCTGATGAAGACAGACCAATCAACACTGAGCAAGACATTTATAACAAAGTGGTACCTTGTAACCCTGTCTGAGATTCACTTGCTCACTTAAAACATTTGACAATAAGATAATTGTGTTTCAAGACTTTTGCTCAATGTTGTCCAGCTGCTTGTTGGACTTTATTCAGTCAATAAATAGACACTGATGAAGTTCTAACTGGTGGAAGAGTACACGTCTGCTTTACATTTAGATTTGAGATAGCTCATCTTCCAGTAGGATTCCTAATTTGTTTGCTATGTCCTTGATGTTGGAGCATACCACACATATCCTCGCATTCATCATCCATGCATTCTCTGATTTCTTTGTCAGGATTATATTGGGCCAACAGAAATTAGATGCTTGGGTGATGTTACAGTTAAATACTTCTGCTGTACTAGAGTATAGAAGTAGATAAGTATCGAGATGCTTGGGTGACGTTACAGTTAAATACTTCTGCTGTACTAGAGTATAGAAGTAGATAAGTATCGAGATGCTTTGGTGACGTTACAGTTAAATACTTCTGCTGTACTAGAGTATAGAAGTAGATAAGTATCGAGATGCTTGGGTGATGTTACAGTTAAATACTTCTGCTGTACTAGAGTATAGAAGTAGATAAGTATCGAGATGCTTGGGTGATGTTACAGTTAAATACTTCTACTGTACTAGAGTATAGAAGTAGATAAGTATCGAGATGCTTGGGTGGCATTACAGTTAAATACTTCTGCTGTACTAGAGTATAGAAGTAGATAAGTATCGAGATGCTTGGGTGATGTTACAGTTAAATACTTCTGCTGTACTAGAGTATAGAAGTAGATAAGTATCGAGATGCTTGGGTGATGTTACAGTTAAATACTTCTGCTGTACTAGAGTATAGAAGTAGATAAGTATCGAGATGCTTGGGTGATGTTACAGTTAAATACTTCTGCTGTACTAGAGTATAGAAGTAAATAAGTATCGAGATGCTTGGGTGGCGTTACAGTTAAATACTTCTGCTGTACTAGAGTATAGAAGTAGATAAGTATTGAGATGTTTGGGTGACGTTACAGTTAAATACTTCTGCTATACTAGAGTATAGAAGTAGATAAGTATCAAACCTAGAAATATCAATCTAAGTTGTCTAATAGTGCGAAAAATATGTTTTATATAAAATCATTGCAGTTTAATTTTTGTCTTCACTTTACAGAGGTCTTTCACAGGATTTACAGATGTCCTTCACAGGATTTACAGACTCCAGAAATGGGCAGAACAGGTCTTTGGTTTTAATAAACTTTTTTTACTCCCAAAATGCAACAAATAAGATTGATATCTATGATTTATTCTATTTGCTTATTGCCAGCACCTACTAGACCAGTATCTGTGATTAAGAAAGATCAAAGGCACCAGTTTTACAGCTAACAACCAATACGACCATTTGCAATATGGTTAACCCAGATAAAACATCAGAGTTAATTGTTTGCTACTCATCCTCCTTGAAACTCAATGCGCAAAACCATTATGATTTGCAAAATATTAGTTTTAAATGGATCTACCTTATTAACTGAAACATAAACACCTTGAGTTCCATGAGCATACTACCAATTGCTTGAGCCAAGGAATACTCACAATTAATAGCTAATTTACAAAACAATGCTTTTAGAGGGGAGCAAACCTACCCTCACCCCTTAACATAGGGATACTGCCTCACATCCACAGACTATAATTATACTCTTTAATTTTCTCACACTTAAATACACAAGTGAGCATTCAGACATGATCAAATGAGCTGTAAGAAGATGAAATCAAGTTAAGTAAAAGACAACCATTTTATATGCCTATGACATTCAGATCCATTCTTCTTAGCAAATTAATGTAAAAAAGTATAACAACATAGCATAATCTTGCCAAGCTAAGACACATGACTCGCTAAAACAATTCAATTAAAGAATACAAGCAATCAGGGTAACTTTTACTGTGCGTTTCATTGTTTCATAGATGACTCAGACAGAGCCTGACTCTGTCTCGCCCCTTACATACGTCAAACTGTACAAATCATAGGAAGGAGACTGATAAGTTAACGAGTAACAATGACAAATCCAAGAATAGTCTTATTACAGCTTGATAGTGCAGAAGACTGACAGGGATTCTCTTCATAATTTATTTCTTGTTGTTGTTGTATCTTTCGGCTTTTCCCGGTTAGGGTTCGCCACAGCGGAACTCCGGTCCGCTAATGATCGTCAGTAGATTTTTATGTACCGAGTTGCCAGCCCTGACATACAACCTTCACCAAAGGTACACCCATTCACACATGTCTCCACACAGAAGACGCTTTCGCTAAGACTCGAACAGGACATTTTCTTACTGTGAGGCGACAACGCTACCACAGCACCACCACCGCAGTACTCATAATGCTTCATAAATGATGATCTTAAACTAATGTTGTAACTGTGAAACCTTACTTATAAGGAAGTACAAAGCAATGGTCAAAGCAGTTGAGTCCCCTAGCTTAATAAGCCTATGCTGCAAAATTCATTACAACCAATCTTTTTGTATGAATGCTCAGCTTACATGTAGGCAAGCTACAGTTTAAAACTTATTATTTGCTCACAAAATCCTGAAGTCTTAGGCATAAACACATACTTGCCACAACCTTTCTTAATTTAAATTCAAACACAATTCAACAATTGAACAAAATAAATATAAAAACAAAACATAAAAAAAATCTAATAAAAGGAAGGTTGTTCATTGGGAAGAAA